>NC_041384.1:617917335-617940498 GCF_002162155.2 Triticum dicoccoides | reverse complement strand
CTTCGAAAAATGCCCGAACCTATCCAAAACCTTTCCGGTGTCCAAACATAACCTTCCAATACATCAATCTTCATGTCTCGACCATTTTGAGACTCCTCGTCATGTCCGTGATCACATCCAGGACTCCTAACAACCTTCGGTACATCAAATCACATAACTCACAATACATAACGTTATCGAATGCTAAGCGTGCAGACCCTATGGGTTCGAGAACTGTGTAGACATGACCGAGACTCATCTCCGGTCAATAACCAATAGCGGAACCTGGATGCTCATATTGGTTCCTACATATTCTACGAAGATCTTTATCGGTCAAACCGCATAACAACATACGTTGTTCCCTTTGTCAACGGTATGTGACTTGCCCGAGATTCGATCATCGGTATCATCATACCTAGTTCAACCTCATTACCGGCAAGTCTCTTTACTCATTCTGTAATGCATCATCCTATAACTAACTCATTAGTCACATTGCTTGCAAGGCTCATAGCGATGTGCATTACCGAGAGGGCCTAGAGATACCTCTCCGACAATCGGAGTGACAAATCATAATGTTGATCTATGCCAACTCAACAAACACCATCGGAGACACCTATTGAGCATCTTTATAATCACCCAGTTACGTTGTGACGTTTGATAGCACACTAAGTGTTCCTCCGGTATTTGGGAGTTGCATAATCTCATAGTCATAGGAACATGTATAAGTCATGAAGAAAGCAATAGTAATAAAATAAACGATCATAGTGCTAAGCTAACGGATGGGTCATTTCAATCACATCATTCTCTAATGATGTGACCCCGTTCATCAAATGACAACTCATGTTTATGGCTAAGAAACTTAACCATCTTTGATTAACGAGCTAGTCAAGTATATGCATACTAGTGACACTCTGTTTGTCTATGTATTCACACATGTACTAAGTTTCCGTTTAATACAATTTTAGCATGAATAATAAACATTTATCATGATATAAGGAAATATTAATAACAACTTTATTATTGCCTCTAGGGCATATTTCCTTCACCGGTAGATATAAGAATTATTAGAAGATCACAAAACACACGGTTTTTATGGCGTACCCGTGTGCTTTTTTGCGTTAATGATCCCTAAGTCAGTTATTTGTGCGATGTTTACTAATAAACCAGGCATACCATTGACCAAAAAAATCAACTACATGTGTTCATTTTTTAGGAGACAGGATCTGGCAATTTTCTCTTTTCTCGCACACGAGTATTTTACGTGCTTCGTCTGTGTTGTGTGTTTCCCCCGCCCAAGTTTCACGTTTTGCAGCGAAATTTACATTAGGCGTGTGATTTTAGAATTTATTCCTCCCATCACATCCCCACCCATCAAATTTCCTCAGTATCCCCCCTCCCCCTACCGGCAGCTCAAACCGTCGCCGCTGAAACCACAGCTACAGCTTTAACCACATCGACGTTCTGCCCGAGCATCGTCGATCTAGTCAGGTAACCCACCGATCTCTATCACGGCCCTGACCTGATTTCTTAAATGGCGCCTACGAAACACCCTCAGGCCTCCAAATCCCTAGTGCCCCTACCTCTAGAGCATCACCACACAAGCTCAACCACATATTACGTGGAGGTCGAAGAGCTGATGGCGGTCGATGGCTGTTGTGCATGTTGACCCAGAGGAACACCTCGCCTCCGCCGACTTGGTGTAGGCTCTGGCCAAGATGAAGTGCCCCAGCGACTACCCCCAGGACTTTCTAGGTATGATCTAACCAGCTCAATCTTACCATTACCACTTGCAATGGCTATGTTTTGTATGGTTGATGTATTAAGCATGTCCGTGCCTTGTTTATTTTAGTACCGCACACTGTGTGATGTTCAAGTATTAACTCCCCATCTCAATTTCACCAATACCAGCAACAAACTTACAATACATGACTCAGGATATCACAAGAGATGTTGCCCATTTGCTATTTTTGATGGATGCTAACCATGTTGTACTTAACATGCATGTCCATGTACTTACGTAGGGTTATAACGATCGATGCTATTGTTTGCCATCGAGGTTAGCTGCATCCCATGTCTTACAGTATTTCATATTATTTGTGCAATTGCAGTTTAACTTCTAACATTTAGTGGTTGCCTATAGGTACACATGTCAGTGGCACTGATCCATGCTTCGACCCGGAGGAAGAGCTCGCCTCTGCCGCCACTGACTTTGGGCGGGCTCTGGCCAAGATGAAGTTCCCCAGCAACTACCTCTCAGGACTTACCAAGTATGAACTCACCAGTTCAATCTTACCAATACCAGCTGCAATTAATGGCTATGTTTTGTACAGTCGATGTATTAAGCATGTTGTAGTAAACATGCCTAACACGTTTTAGCTATTTTCCCTACCTTTTTATAGACAACTGGGCCATTCTCTGCTCTGGCAGCACCTGCCTTGTGATGTTTAACTCTGCCAATTGCATTTTTATCAGTACTGATTTCAATGGCTATTAAGCCTGTTGCAATTAATAGTTGTATCCATTTTTAAATAGTTGTATTTCAATGGCTAGAAACTTACAAACCATGACTTAGGATGATGTTAAGCCTGTTGCAATTAACAGTTGTATCCATTTTTTAATCTGTCCCTTTGCTACTGTGCTACTCTCCGCAATGAAGATATACTAGAGATGTTGCCCATTTGCTATTTTTGGTGGATGCTAACCCTGTTGTACTTAACAATCCTTTCCATGTACTTACGCAGGACCATAACGGGTGATGTTGTTGTTTGCCGTCGAGATTAACTGCATCCCATGTCTTACAGTATTTTACATCATTTGCGCAATTGCAGCTTGGCTTCTAACATTTACTTTCTTCTTGTAGGTACACATGTCGGCGGCACTGATCCACACTTCGACCCGGAGGAAGAGCTTGCCTCCGCTGCCGCTGACTTTGTCTAGGCTCTGGCCAAGATGAAGTGCCCGAGCAACTACCTCTCAGGACTTACAAGTATGAACTCACCAATACCAGTTGCAATTAATGGTTATGTTTTGTACGTTCCATGTATTAAGCATGTTGTAGTAAACATGCCTAACATGTTTTAGCTATTTCCCCTACCTTTTTATAGACAATTGGGCCATTCTCTGCTCTGGCAGCACCTGCCTTGTGATGTTTAACTCTGGCAATTGCATTTTTATCTGTACCGGTTTCAATGGCTATTAAGCATGTTGCAATTAACAGTTGTATCCTTTTTTAAATAGTTGTATTTCAATGGCTACAAACTTACAAAACATGACTTAGGATGTTGTTAAGCCTATTGCAATTAACAATTGTATCCATTTTTTAATCCATCCCTTTGCTACTGTGCTACTCTTTCACAATGAAGATATCACTACAGATGCGGCCGTTTTATTACCATTTGCTATTTTTGGTGGATGTTAACCCTGTTGTAGTTAACATTGGCTTTCCATGTACTTACACAGGGCTACAATGGGTGATGTTGTTGTTTCCCGTCAAGGTTAGCTGCATCCCATGTCTTATACGCCATCTGTTACTAAATATAAGTATTTTTAGAGATTCCAATATAGACTACATAGGGATCAAAATGAGTGAATCTGGATTCTAATCTAAACTATATCTATAATTCTATATACATCTGTATGTAGTTCATATTGAAATCTCTAAAAATACTTGTACTTAGGAACGTAGGTAGTTGTATTTTACATCATTTGTGCAATCTCAGTTAGCTTCTAACATTTACCGGTTGCTTGTAGGTACATATATGAGCGGTACTGATCCACGCTTCAATCCCTTTTGCATATGGGGCAATGAGATATTCATGAACAAGCGTCAAGTGAGGAAAGTAAGAAAGATTGTTAGGCGAAAGAAACAGATGATGGGAATTAAGCTATTTATTTACACTTTGTCCAAGAAAAAATGAACTTTAGGATGGTAAGTAATGTGTTGCATTTTCCCCTGCTCACAACAACTCACTCTATTAGACCTCAGTATCTGAAATTTTTCTCTTTTCAGTGGTTTCCAAAGCTATTTACTGATGATTACCTTGCACACTACATGACCGGAGTGGAGGCAACTAAGGTTAAAGTATATAATTCATGCTACCATGATAATGCTCTAGAAGTCTTCCTGAAGGCGGTGATGGATGGGCGGGCGATCGTCACAAGGGGTTGGACAAAACTTGTTCGTTCCTAGCGCATGTAGGAAGGCACATTATGGGCGTTCCGCTTCTTCAACACCATCAGAAGTCAAAATGATTTACAGTTGTCTCTTCACGTTTACCACCTCTAAATATTGTGCTTCATCATATTTAATTGTTGTCTAATCATGTAATTACTAAACATATTGTAATGACAATTTTATTTATGGATCCGTTGTTGAACCATTGTGCTGAGAATTTGAATTCCACATTTCATATTTCAAAAATTCCAATTCGAATAATAAATTACAAGGAAAAATAAAATTATACAAGAGCAAATAAAATAATGTACACACGGTTAGAAAGACAACAGCATGTGCGATGAAAAATAGAGAATAGACGGTTCTTTGACGTGAAACGTTTGCGATGCCCAACGGACACACACACGGTTTTGTCTCATATGCGTGTGTGATTCATGGTAATATGGCAAATGTTTCAAACCAGTGTGCATGTGTGATAGGAATACCAATCGCACATAGATATGAAAATGGACACGTTGGCGTTAGTAGAGGCACCGCACACATTTTACATTCTTGAACCGTGTGTGATAACGTACCTATCACAAACATATCGGTAGATTAAATGTTGATGTCCACCTTTTTCACACAAGTATAATAGCATAATTGTTTGGGATGTCTCTCTGATTAGAAACGTAACATCGAGAAGTAACGTGTGGGACTGGGGCGGCATCTCATACGTTTATTCTATGGCGATCGTCAGTAGACACTTTCTGGGCTGTGTTCGAATGACCCCCCCCCCCTATCGCAGTCACTCACTAGGCGATGGATCCAAATATCGTCGCTAAAAGGGGTTAAACCATTTGTATAGCACCTTACGGTACCAGCGAAAGCATTTTCAGAAAACCACAAAAGTACCAAGACCGGGATGACATGTAATGGGTAAGTACTGAGTACTTTATTAAGATATAGACATGTCCCCAATGATTCAAAGATGTGCAATGAATTCCAAAGATTTTTCTCCCCTTAGACATAAAATCGTTCTCCCCCTGAATTTGATAGTGGATAATGGGAGAAGATAGGGTAGGGTGAGATAAAATCAGAGCACAAAATAGGATAATATCAACTAAAATCAGAGCAACAAGGATTTTCAATAGCAATAGCAACAGCTAAGATCAAACATGTTGACATGTCTTTCCCCTCTTAAAGACATGTGACTTCTCTCCTCTTTGTTGACAAGCATCTGTAGAAGAGCTTAGACATGCTCATATGATAAGCTTTGATGCTCTCTCTCTCTCCCTTTGACATCAATTTCCAAGAAGGGCACTTACGGAGCATGAGTCAAGTAGGTGTGGCCCTTGAGAGTCACTACAAAGCAGTAGGTATTTGTGATGCTTAGAGAGAAGAATCATTGAGTGGAGCTGAAAAGAATAGGCAATTAAGAAATGACAAAACATTTTCTTAGAGTTGAAATTGGTGATGCTGATTCAATTTCCATTAGTGACACTGAGATGACAGAGTCATAGAGGGTCCAGATCGGTGAGACCGAGGAAGTCCTTGTCAGTTGTATCGATGAACTGTTTACAAGGAGACCTTGTGTTTCTATCGAGCCGACGATCTTGGATCTTCGGGACCGAGTTCAACATAGAGTAAAAGTATTGGCACCTCATCTCACTTGGCAAATGAAATCTCACAAGAATTTGCAAGGAATTATCAGAAGGATTTGCAATGAATTAAACACTAATTTACAGAGAAAAGCGGAAATAAGAAAAGATATCTAGATGAAGTTTTTTTAGAGGGAGACATAAAGACAAGAAAATCATGCGAAATGAAAGAGAAAACAACTGAGCAAAAGAACACTAGTGAACTTTATCTAGAGAGGGTCGACGACAAAGTCACCTATGTTAGAGGATATTGATTGAGGAGTCAAGTGATAGCACTTGATCGTAGGTCATACTCACTGTTTAAGCTCAAAATGGGGTTATCATTTTTCGTTTAAGCATTTTGATGTATTCACATATTGTTGAGTTTCTTTGACTCGTGTCTTGGAGCAAAGCTTCTCTAAGATGGAATGATATACCTTAGGTTGTGGTGTTGATTTTGATCATGTAGCCGAACTTGTGTTGGATGATCAAGGTTGATGTAGTCCATCAAGAGTTGGGAGCACCACCTGTAGTTTGAGTTCATCTTCCTACATGGGTTAGTCTTGCAAGGAAGAGCACTTGTGTATCCAAAATGGCAATCATGAAACTTGATACCAAATGAAATTTGATATATTGAAATTGTCAAAGGATATGTTGAATGCGTTCATGCTTCCTTGTATTCAACAACCATATAGTAAGAGCTTGGTGATGTAGATATTTCTCAAGATGTGAGTGTATTGCAATCTCATGAATTTGGTCTCATCCAAGTACCTACAAAGGGTTAGATAACATGCAAGGGTGCAAGTATAGATCCATGACATATGATCATCGTCATAAGAGAAACATCGAGGATTAGTCATAAAAGGCTCATGCCTTGCATGTATCCAAATGGAGCTTCTACTCCAAGTTTGAGGCATCAATGACATTCAATTCACCTCTCAAATGGAAATATACTTTCTCATCAAGCGGTTTGGTGAATATATCTGCCAATTGCTTATCAGTAAGAACATGCTTAAGATTCATGTCTCCTTTAGCCACATGATCTCGGATGAAATGATGATGAACTTCAATATGCTTAGTTCAAGAATGTTGCACGGGATTGTAAGCAATCTTAATATAACTTCCATCGTCACAAAGCAACGGAACATGTTTCACATGTATCCCATAATCCTTAAGGGTTTGGTCATCCATAGTAATTGAGCACAACATGATCCGGCGGCAATGTATTCCGCTTTGGCAGTAGATAAGGATACCGAGTTTTGTTTCTTGGAGGACCAAGACACAAGGTATCTACCAAGAAATTGACAAGTACCCTAAGTGGACTTTCTATCAACCTTGTCACCGGCATACTCCGAATTGGAGTAGCCAACAAGATCAAAAGATGACCTCTTAGGATACCAAATGACAAAGTTTAGTGTACGAATTAAGTATCTCACTATCCTTTTCACGGCCTTAAGATGGAATTCTTTAGGGGGCGCTTGATATTGTGCACACATGCACACACTTAGCATAATATCGGGATGGGAGGCACATAGATATAATAATGAACCAACCATAGAGCGGTAAACTTTTTGATCAACCAGTTTGCCATCCTTAGTCAAGTCAACATGTCCACTGGTAGGCATGGGTGTTTTCATACCTTTTCTTTCTTGCATGTTGAACTTCTTGAAAATATCCTTGGTATACTTTGTTTGAGAAACAAAGGTACCTTCCTTAGTTTGCTTGATTTGCAAACCAAGGAAAAATTTGAGTTCACTCATCATAGACATCTCAAACTTCTCTGACATTAGCCTTCCAAACTTTTCACTAAAATGGGGGTTAGTAGATCCACATATGATATCATCCACATAAATTTGGCACACAAATAATTCACCATTAACCCTTTTAGTAAAAAGTGCAGAATCAATCTTCCCAATTTCAAAGCCTTTTTCAATAAGGAACTTGGTCAAGCATTTATACCATGCTCTAGGATCTTGTTTAAGACCATAAAGAGCTTTGTGAAGTTTGTAGATATGATTAGGTTTCTTAGGATTTACAAAGCCGGGAGGTTGTTTAACATACATTTTCTCATCAATTTCTCCATTAAGAAAAGCACTTTTAATGTCCATTTGGTATAAAGCGATGTCGTGGTGATTGGCATAAGCAAGTAAGATGCGTATGGACTCAAGTCTAGCAACGAGTGCATAGGTCTCACCATAGTCCATACCTTTGACTTGAGTGTAGCCTTGTGCGATGAGATGGGCCTTGTTGCACACAACTTGTCCATCTTCATCTTGCTTATTCCGAAACACCCATTTGGTTCCAATGACATTGTGGTTGTCGTCTGCTTTTCGACCAATGTCCACACTTGATTTCTCTCGAAAGTGTGTAGCTCTTCATGCATAGCGTTCACCCAATCCGGATCCTCAAGAGCTTATTCTACCTTCATAGGTTGAATACTAGAAATGAATGAGTAGTGTTCACAAAAGTTTGCTAAACGAGTTTTAGAGCGAGTGATTCTCCCAGTTTGAATATCATTAAAGATTTGTTCGATGGTATGGTCTCTTGTGACTCTTTCTCTAACTCGTGAGAGATTTTGTTTGGGTTGGGGTGGAACATCCTATTCATTGTCTTCTTCTCCTTGTCCTCCTTCATTGTTGTTGGCATTTTCGTTCTCTTGTGGAGGTGGAGAGGGAGGTCGATGTGGTTCATCTTGTTGTACTTCCTCATCTCCTCCGTCTTGACGTGCTCCACTTGTGGATGCCTCCAAATCAACTTGTGTTCCACCTTTATGTGAAGTCGAGGCTTCCACTTGAATGGATGAGGTACTTTCCTTCACCTCCTCTGGGAGAATCTTGCCAACAGACAAATCTTGGATTGCTTCTGAAGGATCTTTGTCTCCTACATCAATTGGCACTTGATCTACTTGCAAGCCGTTAGATTCATCGAACTTCACATCTACCGTCTCTTCAACCTTTCGGGTGAAATTGTTGTAGACATGGTAAGTGTGAGAGTTTGAGCCATAACCGAGTAGGAAACCTTCATGAGACTTAGGGGCAAATTTCGAGCGATGATGTTTATCAAAAATGTAGCACTTTGAGCCAAATACTCAAAAGTATGCAACTTGGGGTTTGTTACCGGTGAGAAGCTCATATGTCGTTTTGCTAAGAAGCTTGTGAAGATATAGTTGATTTGTAGAATGACAAGCTGTCTCAACCGCTTCCGCCCAAAAGTGTCCTCGCGTCTTGTATTTGTCAAGCATCGTTCTTGCCATCTCGTGGTCATGATGTTCTTCACGAGATGACTTCCTCCAACCTATTTTCCTGCTTGACAAGCACTGCAAAGTCTATCCTTGTCAAATATGACATCTTTAACACCAAGGATATGATAACCTTTAATAAGCTTATCAAGATTTCGCATGCCCATGTGACCTAACCTTTTATGCCATAACCAACCTTTAGAAGATTTAGCAATTAAGAAAGTACGAGGTTGATCTCTCTTAGTGAAGTCAACAATGTATAGATCACCTCTACGAATACCGGTAAAGACCATATTATGATTATCTCTTCAAAATGCTTGGCAATCTACCTTAATAAATAGAACATTGAAACCTAAGTTAGCTAGTCTAGATACAGAAAGTAGATTATAACCAAGAGATTAAATGAGCATAATGTTCTGAATGGTGCTATCATGGGAGATGGCCACCTTACCGAGGCCAACTACATTACCCTTGGAGTTGTCACCAAAAGTGACATACTTGCGGGGTCTATCGTTCTCAGCAAGCTCACGGAACATGTCTTTATCTCTAGTCATATGATCAGTACATCCACTATCAAGAACCCATTCCTTTCCTCCATACATGTAACCAGGAAGGTTAGCTATAAGACCAAAGTCTCTCATTAACTCATCAAGATCAAAGTCACTATCATCATGCATCCTCATCATAATATCCATGTTCAACATCATTGTGTGAATGATCATCACCTAGAGAGAGTGATTCATTAGATTTATGACCATGACAATGTGCCTATTTGTGAATTCTAATAACTTGCGAGATGATGCTACTAATGACTCCATCTCCTTTGGCACGCATAAGGTCACAGACCTTAAATAGGCAATCATCAAATTTAGGATCACTAGTATCCATATTTTGAAACGCAATGGACTTTTGAATAATCTCATCTAGATTTTTCAAGGAATAGTTTGGAAAGAGCTCCTCAAGATATTTCCAAATAGTATAAGCACATTCAAATATAGGCAAGCATACAAGCAAATTTCTAAGCAATCCTCTCATGATAAGATCAATAGTTCTAAGATTGTGGGTCATGTCAAGATACTCATCAGGGGTAGGATGCAAAGGATCAATGGGGGCGCGTAAGGGCTAGTAATATACTTGGTCAAATTATATTCATTGAAAATCCCAAGAATCTCATTCTTACAAGAGTTATAGAACTCTCCATCAAGCATAGGCACTCTACATCTAATACTCCTAATTGTAGACTCATCCATCTTCCTCCAATGGTGATTAAACCAAAGCGATGGAGACCAACGCTCTGATACAAATTGGAAGGATCGACAAGAGGGGTCTAGAGGGGCCGGGGTGATTAGACCCTTAAGAAGTAAAAAAAATAGCAGTTTTTAAGTTCTTCAAGTTAAGGTGGGGTTTTAGCACAAGTTTAAACATTCACAATACATTTCAAGCAAGCATGACAAGAGTATGAGTAGCGGAAAGAGTAAAGCATGCTAATTGCAAGAAAGTGAAGGGATGGGATTGGAGTGTGCAAACGCAATGAAGACATGGACATTTTTGGCGTGGTTCCGATACGTGGTGCTATCGTACATCCACGTTAATGGAGACTTCAACCCACGAAGGGTAACGGTTGTGTGAGTCCATGGATGGCTCCACCCACGAAGGTTCCACGACGAAGCAACCTTGTCTATCACACCCTGGCCATCGCCCACGAACGACTTGCCTCACTCGGGTAGATCTTCAGGAAGTAGGCGATCCCCTTGCCCTTACAAGCATCTTGGTTCAACTCCACAATCTTGTCGGAGGCTCCCAAGCGACACCTAACCAATCAAGGAGATAGCACTCTCCAAAAGGTAATAGATGTTATGTTGATGATGAACTCCTTGCTCTTGTGCTTCGAATGATAGTCTCCCCAACACTCAACTCTCTCTCACAAATTTGGATATGGTGGAAAGATGATTTGAGTGGAAAGCAACCTCTGGAAGGCTAGAAATCAAGATTCTTGTTGTATGATTGGTATATCTTGATCTCAACACATGAGTATGTGGTTCTCTCTCAGAAAATGTATGCTGCAAGTGTAGGCATGTTTTGATGGCTCTCTCACTTATGGTGAAGGGGGTGCAGGGGTATATATAGCCTCCACACAAAATCCAACCGTTAGACACATTTGACCGAACTCAGTCAGACCGAATAGAAGAACTCGGTGAGACCGATTCAATTCAAAATGTCAACGTTAGGAATCTCGGTGGGACCGACTGGAACAACTCGGTGGGACCGATGTGCTAGGTTTTAGGGCAAACATCAACTCGTTGGCACCGATTTTATCAACTCGGTGAGACCGTAGTGAAGCAATAAGGCAATAGAGAAGGTGTCAAGCCAACTCGGTGTGACTGATCACAATTTCAGTGAGACAAAAATAACTGCAACAGGCAACACAGAGTTTGCAAGGCCATCTCGGTGAGACTGAGATCTGAATCGGTGTGACCGAAGTGTTAGGGTTTCTGGCAGTGGCTATGTCATATCAACTCGGTGGCACCAAATAGGAGATATCGGTGGGGCTTTGGAGCAATATCACTAAGCATTTTGAGCAAGTAGACCATTATGGAACACCTCATCCCCTTTTAATAGTATTGGCTTTCCTATGGATTCAATGTAATCTTGGATCACTAAAATATAAATGAAGAGTCTTGAGCTACTGCCAATGCATGTCCTAGGCACCTTGAAGGGATTCCACATCCTCTTGTCCTTTCCACCCCACTATTGAACTTGTATAAAATACATTATATAAGAGCATTAGTCCAACAAGCGATATGTTGACATTAATTACCAAAATCACCCAGGGAGCACTTATGCTTTCAAAAAGAGTCCAAATGGAGAACAAAAAACTTTGGATTAATTTATTCTGGACCAAAAGGGACCCTAGAAGTTTTAGGAGAAGACCTAGAGAGCCACGAGGGAGCGATAAGCTCGGGGGGTGTGCCCCAGGGGGTAGGAGTGCCCTCTAGGCTTGTGGCACCTCTTGATCTAATTCTGCCTCTATAAATTCCCAAATATTCCTAATACATCAGAGAGCCACCCAAAATATGTTTTCTGCTGCCACAAGTTTCTGTTCTTCCGCTACCCCATCTAGAGGCCTTTTCTGGTACTCTGCCGGAGGGTTAATCGATCACGGAGGGCTTGTACATCAATCTTCTTTCCTTTTTCATGATGTGTGAGTAGTTTACCATAGACCTACGGGTCCATATCTAGTAGCTAGATGGCTTCTTCTCTCTCTTTGATTGTCAATACAATGTTCTTCTCGACGTTCTTGGAGATCTACTTGATGTAATCTTCTTTTGCGGTGTGTTTGTTGGGATCCGTTGAATTGTGGGTTTATGATCAGATTATTCATGAATAATAATTGAGTCTTCTCTGTATTATTCTATGCATGATTTTCATAGCTTTGTATTTCTCCCCAATCTATCCATTTGGTTTGGCCAACTATTGATTTATCTTGCAATGGGAGAGGTGCTTTTTAATGGGTTCAATCTTGTGGTGCTCAATCCCAATGACAGAAGGAGAGATGACACATATTTGTATTGTTGCCATTAAGGGGAAAATGACAGGTTTATTCATATTGCTTGGGTTTACTTTGTCTACATCATGTCATCTTGCTTAAGGCGTTACTCCATTTTTCATGAACTTAATACCATAGATGCATGCTGGATAGCGGTCGATGGCTGGAGTAATAGTAGTAGGTGTAGGCAGGAGTCGGTCTACTTGTCTCGAACATGATGCCTATATACATGATAATTGCCTTAAATATGGGTATTGCTTGAGTTTATCCCTCTACATCATGTCATCTTACTTAAAGCGTTACTCCGTTCTTATGAGCTTAATACTCTAGATGTATGCTGGATAGTGGTCGATGTGTGGAGTAATAGTAGTAGATGCAGGTAGGAGTCGGTCTACTTTTCACAGACGTGATGCCTATATTCATGATCATTGCCTTAGATAGCGTCATAATTATGCACTTTTCTATCAATTGCTCAACAGTAATTTGTTCACCCAATGTATGTTTTATTTCAAGAGAGAAGCCTCTAGTCAAACCTATGGCCCCGGTCTATTTTCCATCATATATTTTTAGATATATAAACCAAAAAACCCAAAAATACCTTTCTACAATTTATTTATATTTACTTTAGTTTGCTCTTTTATTTATCTTTTATACCTATCTCTATTAGATCTCACTCTTGTTCATGACTGTGAAGGGATTGACAACCCTTTTTCGCATTGTGTGCAAGTGTTTGTTAGTTTGTGTAGGTGCATATATAGGGGACTTGCTTGTGCCTCCTACTTTATTGATACCTTGGTTCTTAACTAAGGGAAATACGTATCTCTATTTTGGTGCATCACCCTTTCCTCTTTAAGGGAAAAATCAATGCAAGCTCAAGAAGTAGCAAACATCTGCACAAACAAAAGGAAATACTTGCACCCAACACGGGCAAGAGGGTTCTCAATCCACTCGAACACGTTAGTTACAACAATCAAATCCCGTAGTGGTATGTAGATAAATTGCAAAAGAAAATAAAATAAATAAAATTGTAGCAAGGATGTTTTTGGTTTTTATGTATGATTAAAGTAGACCGCGGGGACATATTTTTCACTAGAGGCTTCTCTCTCGAACACATATCAAATGGTGGGTGAATAAATTATTGTTGGGAAATTGATAGAAAAGCACATAGTTATGAAGATATCCAAGGCGATGATCATGTATATAGGAATCATGTCTAAGACAAGTAGACCGACTCATGCCTGCATCTACTAATATAACTCCACCCATCGACCGCTATCCAGCATGCATCTAAGGTATTAAGTTAATAAAAATAGAGTAACACCTTGATGTCTACTATGCAACTTATTTCTTGTAGACAGATGTTGGGCCTCCAAGCGCAGAGTTTCGTAGGACAATAGCAATTTTCCCTCAAGTGGATGACCTAAGGTTTATCAATCCGTGGGAGGCGTAGGATAAAGATAGTCTCTCTCAAACAACCCTGCAACCAAATACAAGAAATCTCTTGTGTCCCCAACACACCTAATACAATGGCAAATTGTATCTGTGCACTCGTTCGGCGAAGAGATGGTGATAAAAGTGTAATATGGATGGTAGAAATATATTTTTATAATCTGAATAAATAAAAACAGCAAGGTAGCAAATAGTAAACGGGCACAAAAATAGTATTGCAATGCTTAAAAATGAGGCCTAGGGTCTGTACTTTCGCTAGTGCAATCTCTCAAAAGTGCTAATATAATTGGGTCATATAACCATCCCTCAACGTGCAACGAAGAATCACTCCATAGTTCCTATCTAGCGGAGAGCATAAGAAGAAATCGTTTGTAGGGTATGAAACCACCTCGAAGCTATTCTTTCCGGTCGATCTATCCAAGAGTTTGTACTAAAATAACACCAAATAATTTCAGATTTGTAATACTCAATCCACCACAAAGAACCTCAAAGAGTGCCCCAAGATTTCTATCGGAGAAACAAAAGACAAGACCATGCATCACCCCTATGCATAGATTACCCCAATGTCACCACGGGAATCCGCGAGTTGAATGCCAAAACACATATCAAGTGAAACAATATGATACTCCATTGTCACCACGAGTATTCATATGCAAGACATATATCAAGTGCTCTCAAATCCATAAAAGTATTCAATCTGATAACAATGAAATCTCAAAGGGAAAAACTCAATTCATCACAACAAGATAGAGAGGGGGAAACACCATATGATCTGACTATATTAATAAAGCCCGCGATACATCAAGATCGTGACGTCTCAAGAACACGAGAGAGAGAGAGAGAGATATTAAACACATAGCTACTGGTACAAACCCTCAGCCCCGAGGGTGGACTACTCCCTCATCATCGTGGTGGCCGCCGGGATGATGAAGATGGCCACCGGTGATGATTTCCCCCTCCAGCAGAGTGCCGGAATAGGGTCTAGATTGGTTTTCGGTGGCTACAGAGCCTTGCGGTGGCAGAACTTCTAATCTAGGTTTATTTTTAATGGTTTCTCTATTTATAGGATTTTTTGGCATTGGTTTCACGTGAAGATGGGCCTCGAGGTGAGCACAACCCATTGGGGCAAGCCAGGCCCACCAGGCACGCCCTAGTGGGTTGTGCCCTCCTCGTGGCTCTTCTGGCCCTCCCACGAACCTTCAGGGGTATCTTTTGTTCCAAAAAAATTGTCAAAAAGTTTCAGCTCATTTCGAGAACTTTCATTTCTGCACAAAAAACAACACCACGGTAGTTCTACTGAAAACAGCGTCAGTCTGGGTTAGTTCCATGCAAATGATACCAAACCATAAATTTTTTTTGTAAACATGGTTTGAATACTTCATAAATTATAGATACATTGGAGACGTATCAACATCCCCAAGCTTAATTCCTACTCGTCCTCGAGTTGGTAAATGATAAAAAAATAATTTATGAAGTGTGAATGCTAGCAAAGTGCATAAGTTTGATCAATGATAATTTCAATCACTTTTCCTAGAATAAAAACAACAATTCTTTCTCATAAAATTTCTCATTTTAAAGTAGCAACCAATTCACATGTTAAGGATCAAACAATGAATTCTCTTGAAACTCAACAACCTATGTTCTTGGTCACCAAGCAATTGCAATTCAACTTATTCAACAAAGTTTAAGTAAGAGCTCCACATACTCAACCATCATATAGTCTTTTATGATTGCTAACACTCACCGCATACACATGAGCAAAAAATTTCAACCGGACACATAGAAATATAGGGGCCTATTGTTTTGCCTCCTAACGTATTCACCTCAAGGGTGATTTCAACAATAATAACTCATGCGACCCATATCCAACTGGATATATGTGCCTAGATCTTTCCTCACCACATGATGCTTGCCAAAAGAGAAAAATAAAAAAGGGAATAGAGAGAAAAAGTTTGACTATTTGCATAAAAGTAAATACTGAAAAGTAAAAGATAGTCCCTTCGCAGAGGGAAGCAGAAGTTGACATGCGCTTATTTATTAGTATGCTCAACCCCTTAGTGCAAAAGAACGTCACGTTGTATTGCCCCTTGTGATGGCAACCTTTATTATGCAATATGTCGCTTGTATTCTTCACCATCACAAGTTCATACAACACACAATTTTCTCTTACACTAAATGATCTCACACTTTTAGAAGCAATTTTTATTGCCTTATTACACCGATAACAACTTACTTGAAGGATCTTGCTGAATCCTTAGGTAGGTATGGTGGACTCTTGAAGATAAGATTTGGGTTTAAGGGTGTTTGGATGCACAAGTAGTATCTCTACATGGTGCGGAATTTTTGGCTAGCAACAATGGGGGGCAAGCACCACATGTTGAAGGATCTATGTCAATATAACTTTTATGTGAATATGAACAAACATAAACCATTACGTTGTCTTCCTTGTCCAATGTCAACAATTTTGGCATATAATATTTTGATGGGGGTTCACAATCACAAAAGATTTCCATGATAGTGTATTTGCATGTGAAATTTCTCTTCCTTATACTAATTTTTCGTGAATTGCCTGTATGACCAATATTGTGATCGTCAAGCCTCAAAAGATTCACTTTCTAAACCCAATGTTAAGCTACCACTAGGCATGATATAATTTCAACTTCATGATATTCAATTCATTAAACGATTTACTCATAGGATATAAGTGAAGCACAGGAGTAAATGACAAGCTACTCCAAAAAAGATATAAGTGAAGATCAAGCGAGTAGTTAAGTAAATAGGTAGCTATTTGAGGACTCTCTCTTATCAAAAAAACTTTCAGATCTAAGCATTTTATTAAAACAGCAAGCAAACCAAAATAAAATGATATTCCAAGCATACTACACATCATGTGAAGAAGCAAAAACTTAGGCTCAACCGATACTAACCGATAATTGTTGAAGAAGAAAGGTGGGACGCCCGTAATTGTTGAAGAAGAAAGGTGGGACGCCTACCCGGGCATCCCCAAGCTTAGATGCTTGAGACTTCTTGAAATATTATCTTGGGATGCCTTGGGAATCCCCAAGCTTGAGCTTTTGTGTCTCCTTAATTCTTCTCATATCACGGTTTTCCTAAATCACAAAAGCTTCATCCACACAAAACTCACCAAGGACTCGTGAGATAAGTTAGTATAAACCAATGCAAAAACCTTATCATTATCTAATGTAGAAAATCACTAAAATTATTATTCAACATTGCACACTAAATGCCTTTGCATATTTAATACGCCTATCCTCTAATAGAATCATTAAACAAGCAAACATATGCAAACATAACAGCAATCTGCCAAAACAGTACAGTCTGTAAAGAATGCAAGAGTATCAATACTTCCCTAACTCCAAAGTTAAGAAATTTACCACACTGTAGAAAATTTCTCAGAGCTCATTTTGCAAAAAGTTTCAACATTTTATCACATTCTGACTTTTCTAGGGAATTTTTGCAACAGCGGTAAACTTTCTGTTTCCAAACAGCAACATGTATACTTGCAAAATAAGCATGGAAAAGGCTATCATTGCCACTTTTATTGAAATAAAAGATGCAAAATGTTATTCTAAATAACAGAAAGCAAACCCTAACAAAATAAAATGACGCTCCAAGTAAAACTCATATCATGTGACGAATGAAGACATAGCTCCAAGTGAGGTTATTGATAATGTTGAAGACGAAAGAGGGGATGCCTTCCGGGGCACCCCCAAGCTTAGCTACTTAGATCTTACTTGAATATTACCTTAGGGGGCCTTGGGCGTCCCCAAGCTTAGGGTCTTGTCGCTCTTTATTCTCCTCATATCGACATCTCACCCAAAACATGAAAACTTCAATCACACAAAACTTAACGGAACTTTGTGAGATAGGTTATTATGATAAAGAGCAAACCATTTCACTTTTGGTATACTGTCAAAGACAAGATTAATCATTGTTATCACACAATTCCTATTGTATCATATCATTTCCACAATTTATATTGAGCAATATAAGCCATGGAAATTAGAAAACAAGCAAACTATGCATTGAAAACAGAATCTGTCAAAAACAGAATAGTTTGTAGTCATCTGTACTCCAAGCATACTTCTGCTACTCCAACAATTCTGAAAAAATAGGAAAACCTGGGTAATTTGTCAATTAATCTTCTGAAAAAAGAATCAGCATTTTATAATGATTCTGTTAAAAATTAGAATTGTTTTCCTGAGAGCAAAAGTTTCTGTTTTTCAGCAAGATCAAATCAACTATCATCGTAAGCCATCCCAAAGATCTTACTTGGCACTTTATTGAAACGAAAGAAATAAAAAATGATTACTACAGTATCCTAATCATGTGAACACACAAAAACAGTAGGTAAAAGTGTTGCGTTGTCTCCCAACAAGCGCTTTTCTTTAATGCCTTTAGCAAGGCATGAAGATTTCAATGATGCTCGCATAAAAGATAAGAACTGAAACATAAAGAGAGCATCTTGAATCATAAGTTCCTCTCTCATAAAAAAAATTCAGTAGCATCATGAATAGATTCATCAATATAACCATCACATAAAGCATCCTTTTCATGATCCAACAGCATAGAAAATTTATTACTCTCCATATAAGCAATTTTATTCTCATTCATAATAGTGGGAGTATCATAGGAAACTCGAATACTATAAATTGTTGCCACATTAAAATAGTAATGTTCAGTAAAAGGATATTCAAAATTATGAAAATAATTATCACTACTTTTTGTAACATAAGTGTCATCACAATAATCATCATACGTGGGAGGCATGCAATCATCATAACAAATTTGATCATTCAAAGTAAGGGGACTAAAAAGATCATCTCCATTAAGCATAGCATCCCCAAGCTTGGGACAAACATTAATTGCAGCAAATAAATTCTCAAACATGTCATTCTCATCAAATATAGCATCCCCAAGATTGTGGCTTGGCATATCATAAGCATAATCACTCTCATCATTAAAAGTATGAATAGCACCAACGGTATAACAATTGCTATTGTCATAATTTCCCAAGTTGGTGCCAAAAAGATTTCCAAGATTCTAAGAAGTATCATTATCTTCCCAATCATAATCATCACAGCAAGCAATGGGCATAACAAAATCATCATCAATAGTGCTTTCGAACATTGTGCCATAAGACATTGAAGCAATATCATCATCAAGTTCATCATCTTCCACAATTATTTTTGATTCATTTTCATGAGGCACAACAATAATAGGAGCAGCACTATTTGGGAGAGATACCTTTTTACCTCTATTCTTTCTTCTTGTTTTCTTCTTCTTCACCACATCATGTGTGGGTTTAATTAATTTTTTCAAGCTTCTTGTTGAAGAGATTGATTGGATAGGAAGCTCTTCCTCGTTACCTATTTCATCACGAGACACAATAGGAGGAAAAGTACAAATCTTTACCCTTTCATTAGTATTACTTTTCTATTCTATTGGTTTTCCCATCTTTCTATAGTTGGCAATATAAGCATTCTCGTTGCAATTTACCATGCAGATCATATAGATATTTTTTAGTTTAGTTTCAATGTCGTCTATGAGAATGAATACTTCAAACCAACTATTTTTATATGTCAATTCTTCACTCCCCAAGAATAAACAAAGTTCATTATAAAGTTCTAGGGTGATCAAGTTATTGTAATATTTGGACACGACTCGATCATGAAGAAGCATGCATTGGATATTAAGATGACCAACCTTATTGCAAAGTTCACAAGTAATAGGACAAAGAGAACATAATTTTGTAGAAATTAACATATCACTTTGAGCAAAGAATTGGTTCTATAATGTTTATGCTTCTTGCAAAATCTATATTCCCTATAAGGCACATCTTCACAAACGTTATGCACTCCACATAAATTGACATGCTTATAAGAAACATTTTTGTCATGACTTGTGCAATCATCATTAGCATTTTGGATATTCAAAGAATTCATACTAACAACATTGAAATCATGCTCATCATTCAAATACTTTGTGCCAAACATTTTATTGACTTCTTCTTCTAACAATTGAGCACAATTTTCTGATCCATCATTTTCAAGAAAGATATTATAAAGATGATCAATAATATGATGCAACCTCAATTCCATTTTTTATGTTGTTTTCTTTTATAAACCGAACTAGTGATAAAACAAGAAACTAAAAGATTCAATTGCAAGATCTAAAGATATACCTTCAAGCACTCACCTCCCCGGCAACGGCGCCAGAAAAGAGCTTGATGTCTACTATGCAACTTTATTCTTGTAGACACGTGTTGGGCCTCCAAGCGCAGAGTTTTGTAGGATAGTAGCAATTTTCCCTCAAGTGTATGACCTAAGGTTTATCAATCCGTAGGAGGCGTAGGATGAAGATAGTCTCTCTCAAACAACCTTGCAACCAAATACAAGAAATCTCTTGTGTCCCCAACACACCTAATACAATGGCAAATTGTACATAGGTGCACTAGTTCGGCGAAGAGATGGTGATAAAAGTGTAATATGGATGGTAGAAATATATTTTTATAATCTGAATAAATAGAAACAACAAGGTAGCAAATAGTAAATGGGCACAAAAACGGTATTGCAATGCTTAAAAATGAGGCCTAGGGTCCATACTTTCGCTAGTGCAATCTCTCAATAGTGCTAATATAATTGGATCATATAACCATCCCTCAACGTGCAACGAAGAATTACTCCAAAGTTCCTATCTAGTGGAGAGCATAAGAAGAAATCGTTTGTAGGGTACGAAACCACCTCGAACATATTTTTCCGATCGATCTATCCAAGAGTTCGTACTAAAAAAACAAAAAATAATTTCAGATTCGTAATACTCAATCCAACACAAAAAACCTCAAAGAGTGCCCCATGATTTCTACCGGAGAAACAAAGACAAGAACGTGGGCCCTATGCATGGATTACCCCAATGTCATTGTGCGAATTCGCGAGTTGAATGCCAAAACACATATCAAGTGAATCAATATGATACCCATTGTCACCACAAGTATTCATATGCAAGACATATATCAAGTGCTCTCAAATCCATAAAAGTATTCAATCCGATAACAGCGAAATCTCAAAGGGAAAACACAATTCATCACAACAAGATAGAGAGGGGAAAACACCATATGATCCGACTATATTAACAAAGCCTGCGATAAAGATCGTGACATCTCAAGAATAGGAGAGAGAGAGATATTAAACACATAGCTACTGGTACAAACCCTCAACCCCGAGGGTGGACTACCCCCTCATCATCGTGGCGGCCGCCGGGATGATGAAGATGGCCATCGGTGATGATTTCCCCCTCCAGCAAAGTGCCGAAACGGCGTCTAGATTGGTTTTCGGTGGCTATAGAGCCTTGCGGCGGCGGAACTTCTAATGGTTTCTCTATTTATAGGAGTTTTTGGCATTGGTTTCACGCGAAGATGGGCCTCGAGGTGAGCACAACCCACCGGGGCAAGCCAGGCCCACCAGGCGCGCCCTGGTGGGTTGTGCCCTCCTTGTGGCTCTTCTGGACCTCCCACAAAGCTTCGGGGGTCTCTTTTGTTCCAAAAAATCGTCAAAAAGTTTTAGCTCATTTGGAGAACTTTCATTCATGCACAAAAAACAACACCACGGTAGTTCTGCTGAAAACAACGCCAGTCCGGGTTAGTTCCATGCAAATCATACCAAAACCATATAAAATTGTTGTAAACATGGCATGAATAGATCATAAATTATAGATACATTGGATACATATCACGCCTTAAGCAAGATGACATGATGTAGACAAAGTAAACTCAACAAATATGAATTAACCCCATTGTTTTATCTTTAATGGCAACAATACAAATATGTGTCTTGTCCCTTTCTGTGACTGGGATAGAGCACCGCAAGATTGAACCCATCACAAAAACCTCTCCCACTAAAGATAAATCACCCTAGTTGGCCAAACCAAACGCATAGATAGGAGAGAAATACAAGCTATAAAAATGATGCATAATAAATTTCAGAAAAGACTCAATTACTTCTCATGAATATTCCGATCATAAAACCACAATTTATCAGATCCCAACAAACACACCTCAAAAGAAGATTACATCGGATAGAACTCCAAGAACATCAAGGAGAACATGGTATTGAAGATCAAAGAGAGAGAGAGAGAGAAGGAGCCATCTAGCTACTAGCTATGGACCCGTAGGTCAGTGGTAAACTACTCACGTCATCAGAAGGCAGCAAGGTTGATGTAGAAGCCCTCCGTGATCAACTCCCCCTCCCGCAGAGTACCAAAAAAGGCCTCCAGATGGGATCATGGAAGAATAGAAGCTTGCGGTGGAGGAAAACATGTTTTGGGTGGTTCTCTGTTGGTTTCCCAATATTTGAGAATTCATAGTAGTGGAACTAGGTCACACAGAGACTCGAGGGCCCCACAGGCAATAGGGAGCCCCCAGGGCGCGTCGGGTTGCCTTGCCATCTCCTCATAATTCCTATGGTCTCCTCCCGAAGCTCCCAGGGTCTCTTATGTCCAGAAAAAAATCATCAACATTTTCGTAGCGTTTGGACTCCGTTTGGTACTTATTTGCAAAAAACAGCAACTAGCACTGAGCACTAGGTTACACTACTGGAATCGGCAGATTTGCCATCTACCGACTCTTTGCCGTCAGCTAGGAGACGACAAAGGAAGGCTTTGCCATCAACCACCAGAAAGCGGACGACAAAGAGGCAGCGGACGGCAAAGATAGGCTTTGCCATCAGCCATCTCTTTGCCGCCTGCTAGCGGACGACAAGGAAGCTTTGTCGTCTGCTAGCTGACAGCAAAGAGGGTGGGTGGCGGGCTTACGAGGACAACCTAACGACCAGTTTCTTTGCTTTCTATTGGCAGACGGCAAAGATTTGCCGTCCGCCAGCAGACGGCAAAGATTTGTCGTCCACCCGCAGATGGTAAAGAAACTGGCCATTTTAATGGGTGTTTCCCCCTGGCCCCACCCCACTAGGTACGCTCTAACAGACGGCAAAGAGTTGTGACCTACTAGCAGAAAAGGGGCCGCACCCGCGCCCCCACCCCTATCTCTCTCCCCTCTATCTCTCTCGGTCTCCTGGCCTTCACCACCCACGCCGCCTCCCCCGACCGTCGCCCCACCCCGCCGCCATGCCGCCCCTGCTCCACC
>NC_041384.1:617915657-617916935 GCF_002162155.2 Triticum dicoccoides | reverse complement strand
CATCGCGGTGCGCCACCCCTCCCTCTTCCCTTGCTCTTCTCTCTCTTTCTCTTTCTCTCTCTCTCTCTGACTGGTCTCTCTGCCGAACGAAGCTACGTAGCCGCAGATCGACGAGGAGGAGAAGGGCACCAGCTCCTCCACCCGGCCACCCCGGCGCCCACTCCTCCACCCGGACGCCCCGGCGCTCCTCCAACGTCGGCTTCAGGCTACTGCAGAAGATGGGATCCAAGTCTGTCAAGGGCCTCGGCAAGAACGAGCAAGGTTTCTTTCTTTCCTCTGCTCTCACCTTCTTGTTTACCCTCTCTGTAGGTCCGATTCAGTTCAGTGGTTCGACATGTGATTCAGTTCAGTGGTTCGAGCTCATCAGTTAGCAATTCGTTTGAAATTTTTACATGATTGGTAGAATCAGTAGCCCAAGAAGTATAGCAAGAGGTTGTTGTTGATGCCGCATCCGCATGACCGATGGTGCCAATGTCAATTGCGCTGGTTTTGTTAGCTAACTAGCTGACCACCATGTTAGTTTCCTTGGTTGTGGTTTTGATGAATTTTATAAGCTTGTGTTTTTTAAATTTTGGTTTAAATTTAGTTTAATTTAGGTTTAGTTTAGGTTAAGAAGAAAGATGACAAAAATAAGAAGAGAAGAAAAAGAAGAGGTAGAAGAAAGTGGAGGAAGAACAAGTGTATTTTTTTCTCAAGTGCATTGCTTGTTTTTTAGTTTGTTTCTATTTCTTTTGTTTTTTAGTTTCATGTAGCTGACAGGGGATTGTGTGAAATTTCCATGTTGTAGGTAAACACTGCCACACTTAGAATAAAAATGAGGATAACGCACTTGATTTAGAACGGTTCGTGTAGAAAACTGCCATGGACCACAACGTCAAATCTGCTTTGTTCCTGAAATTTTTGCCATGTCACCAAGTAAATTTCCGTGTAGTGCAATGAGAGTAGTTCCGCGGGGGTTTATGGATGATTTAGAAATTGAACCATATAGGCATGGTGAGGATATATATTCTCTTTCATTTGATGATCAACAATATATTGAATAAACATGCTACTAATAAATCTTCTGCTCAGCTCTACACTACTAGGAAAAGGGCTATAGATGATATGGACATTAATGGCGCACCATGTATGTGGTGCGCCACTGCTATTGACATATTACTAATGGCGCACCTGGTGTGTGGTGCACCATTAGTAGTTTTAAAAAAAAATTGTTAGTAATGGCGCACCATGGGATAGTGCGCCATTACTAGTTGACATAGTAATGTCAACTAGTAATGG
>NC_041384.1:617865599-617915070 GCF_002162155.2 Triticum dicoccoides | reverse complement strand
AAAAAATAAAAGAGAATGCTGGAAATGTCAAAAAAATAAAAGAAAATAAGTTTCCCATGTGATATGTGGTCTAGTTGTTGGGAAAATTTACAAATAACTTTCGCATACGAACTCGGGTTAAAAAGTTTTTTATATGAAAAATCATCTACTCAAAAAGTTACATACGAATTGAACTAGGGGAACGCTGTTCAACATCTTCAAAATCCCCAAAAACCTAATAGAACGAAAGATACAGAGCTTTTAAGATCTAGAGGGGGAAATGAAAAAAAATTCAAACTTACTAGTGTCGCACCATTTGCTAGGTGCGCCACTAGTAACAGAAAAAAAATTGGTTTCAAAAAAATATTTGGAATTTTTTTTCAAAATATGATACGTAATATGACCGGGAAGTTTGATTTTTTTTTTCAAAATTTCATCGCACTCATGAACATGAACAATGTCCTAGACATCAACAAGGTTTAATAGGATTGATATGATATATATATATATATATATATATCAACAAGTGCCTGTGAAGTGAGCTGGTGCTGGGGTTGGATAGAACTGCAAAGTAAAGCGTGCTCGGGCTGGAGTAGTGTGAGGATGGGTGACCTTTCGGGAAGTTTGACCACAAAGTGCAATTTGACTTGAGATTAAGCATATTGACCCAAGAATTAGCCATTGTGACTCGAGATGGCGCACTTCTGCCGCTTGATTAAGCCATTGTAGCCATTTGAAAAAAAAATCTGAAAAAATTGAAATTTTTTTGTTAGTAATGGCGCACTTCTATGTGGTGTGCCATTACTAAGCCAGATAGTAATGGCGCACCGTGGGATATACTAATGGCGCACTGCGTGGTGCTCCATTAGTATACCAGATACTAATGGCACACATGTGGTGCGCCATTAGTAAAAAATTCTAATGGTGTGATGCTAGTGGCGCACCTGTAGTGCGCCATTAGTAGCCAAAACAGGTGCGCCACTAGCAAGCCTTTTCCTAGTAGTGCTAGTATGTCAACCTAGAGCCACCTAAAATATGCTCTTTTTTAGATTACTATGCTCTGTTTTTCAACATTTTCAGTTTTCTTTCATGTCTAAAGAAATCCCTAGTTTTGAAGGGTGCCAATTGCCATTGCCAACTAACCTACAAAATTAATTAAGTGTTGTTGATGTTGTTGAGCACAAGTGCATTGCTTTTTTCTCAGTTTTCTTTCATGTCTAAAAACTTGGCTATGTTCCAACTATTGCCAACTAACCTACCAAATTAATTAATTGTAGTTGATTATCTTTTGCTCGAAGCTTCTACTGCTATAATGTTATATGATAATGTTGTAAGGGTAGTAATTGGTCTCTTCTGCCGCTTATCAAATATGGGGGAGGCCGCCACCATAGGCTGCGCTCTGCCACACCAGAGTACGACTTGGAAGGTTTCGAGTTCTTCACGATCATACTTGAAAATTCCTCCAGGAGGTAGGTATATAAAAGGAGAGATCTCCCCTTCACCCATCTTTTTATCATAACTATGTTGTTTGCTACATCACTCCTTGACCCACGTTGCAGAGGCTGCCTGACACTTTTATGGAGATGTTGGACGGCCATCAGCCAAAGAATGTGAAGCTGCGACAAGCCGACAGCTGGCTTCGCAAGCTTTGGGACGTGGAGGTGGTGATCAGGAACGACCACATGTACCTGTGTCGTGGCTGGGAGCAGTTCGTCCATGCCTACGACCTGTGGCATGGGTACTTCCTTGTCTTCAGGTACGACAGCGATGCCATGCTCACCGTGAAGGTGTTCAACATGATTATGTGTCGCATGCGCTACCAGGACGACTACGATGCCAGTACGCTCTGCCTCTTCTTCCTCTCCATTTGGCTTTGTCTCACACTGATTGTTAAAAAAACTTTGTTGCATTTGGTCAGGCAATCGAAGCAACAGCAGCGACTCCGGCTACAGCGAAAGCAGCAGCGAGGATGATCTAGAATGGAGTGGGGAATAAGAGGAGAAGAGTGGGGACGAGGAGGTGCAGCCTATTCTATCTGATGATGACCTCGCAATGGTGGTGGCTGACGATGGCCAAGTGATGGTGGTGGTAGATGATGGACAAGAGATGGTGGTGGCTAAGGATGACCTAGCGATGGTGCTGCCTGAAGATGGCCTCGCAATGGTGGTGGTGGTCGGTGGAAAAACCGACAGATCTCGGGTAGGGGGTCCCGAACTGTGTGTATAAGGATCGAAGGTAATAGGAGGCAGGGGACACAATGTTTACCCATGTTCGGGCCCTCGTGATGGAGGTAAAACCCTATGTCCTGCTTGATTTACTTTGATGAGTATAGGGGTTACAAGAGTTGATCTACCACGAGATTGTAATACCTAAATCCTAGATGTCTAGCCCGTATGATTATGACTTCCTCTACGGACTAGACCCTCTGGTTTATATAGACACTGGAGGGAGCTAGGGTTGTACAGAGTCGGTTTACAGAGAGAGGAATCCTCATATCCGAACGCCAAGCTTGCCTTCCATGCAAAGGAGAGTCCCATCTAGACACAGGGAAAGCCCTCCATCTTGTATCTTCATGGCCCATTAGTCCGGCCCATGTTACATAGTCGAGACGCCCGAGGACCCCCTAATCCAGGACTCCCTCAGTAGCCCCCGAACCAGGCTTCAATGACGACGTGTTCGGCGATTGACTTCAGCATTGCAAGGCGGGTTCCTCCTCCGAATTCCAAAGCCACCAGAAGAACCACATTCGACCTTCTGATGATGATGTAGTATTTAGCTTCTATACTCTCGGTTTTGCTGGGTGGCCCCTCCATGATTCTGGATGGCTTTGGCCTCGCATTAAACATCATTCCCTTCGGCTTCCATGCCTCCGTCGCCTCAGCTTCCACGTGTCAAACGAATATGAAGGGTCCAAGCATTTTCACAAATAGCACCCTGACGGCGTACAGAAGGCATCTATTTAAGGATATTAGATCTCAGATGCCATTCCACACCAGGAGAAAATCCTTCAAACTTGCCACAAGAAACCACGCAAGCATGGCCAGCGCTCCCAGTTCTTCTTCCCACCCACACGGTCCTCAAAAAGGCAATTGGGAGAGCTACTCTGTATCCCATGCCCAGCTGACCAAGCTCTAGGTGCAAGGATATCCCCCCTGTGGATCTAGTCCCTATTCAGGCGGGATTAACTTCTTTTACTAGCGAAGCCCTGGCAGAAAATTTCCCTAATCCTTTAGAAGGGGAGCGAATGTGCTTAGTTTCATTTCTATTAAGAGGCGTTAGATTTCCAATCCATCCTTTCCTCCGAGGTCTCCTTGAGTACTATGGCCTCCAACGGCACAACCTCACGTCGGGCTCCATTCTGCACATCACGGGCTTCGTCGCTCTTTGCGAGCTGTTCCTAGGCTGCGAGGCCCATTTTGAATTATGGAAGAAGCTTTTCTGCCTCGTCCCTCGCTCCCAAAAGAGATCCATATTCGAGGTGGGCGGTGCCGAAGTATGGCGCATAGCCGGGACATGATACTTGTCCGGCACTCCGAAGAAGGCATCCGAAGAGTGGCCCTCAGAGTGGTCTTATATTGAAGACATCGTTCTCTCGGACCCAATCCGACGAGGCCTACCTGAATTTTCCAACATTCCGTTAAAGAAGCGCCATAGTTGGCATCCCCGGAGCCTCGAGGAGGAAGATAGTGCGGAGGTTAAGAATTTAATGGACAGGATAAAGATACTCGCCCAATCCGGACTATCCATAATCGAGGTCATGGCGATTTTCATAATGTGAGGTGTTCAGCCACTCCAACCAGAGGACTCCCCATGTGGAACTACAACGGGGAGGATGATACATCTCGCTACGGGCGCAAGGGTCCGGACAACTTTGCCGCCCTGGCCGCCATGTTAGATGATCTTTATAAAGGGGAGAAAGAAGAGTTCACTCGTCTTAAATAACGAGAGGGTTTTTCCATGTACAATCCTCCTAGTTGGGTGAGCCTTTGCTTTGTAATTTTACTCGATCTCCTTCCTAAGTCATACTTATTTGAATTTTAATCTGACTATATTTAACAGGAATGGAGGAAGGTTGTCGCGGGGATTTATAGCCCTGCTCTACAGCCAGAGGATCATATTCGGGACCTGGACCCTGGATTTGAGGAGGGTCCAGATATATCTGTAGAGCTCAAGGAGGGGGTCTTCTATCAGGCGAGTTACAATGGCACAGAAGTGGCCATCACAACCGATTACCCCGGCCTTCTTCCTTCCTCTCACGTAAGTACCCCCAAGACGTCTCCTCCAAAAGAGTTTTCTCACTACACTTCACCCACTGCACTGTCTCGTGCTTTAAAGGGGCTGCATTCGTCTCGCCACTCCACACCAGAGGCATCCCTTAAAAGGGCGGAGCCTGTGTGAGGTGGGTGTTTGAAGAGAAAGGCGAATGATGATACTGCCAAGCCTTCATCGAAGAGTTATGGTTTTTAATATGCCCCATGGAAATCATACCGAATTGTAACGTTCCTTATTACGCCATATTTCAGGAAGGGCGTTCACCGGACTGTATTCGGAGACCTCGCTGGACATGAATCCACCAATCCGACCCCGGACCCTACCTCCAGGGCTAGAGTTGATACGAGTGCAATGCCGGATTGTCCTATCTCCAAAGATTCAGATAATGTAACCGTCACCATCTTCGAAGTGGAGAGTGCAATGAACCATCGGCGCCGGAGGGCCGCTATGCGCGACCTCAACTTTACTGAAGAGGCATTGAATGCCTTCAGCTTGGCGGATGCTTACATCCGAGGTGCTCGGGATGGGCTTGCTGGAGCCACTTACCAGCTTTCAAAGGATATGCGGGTAAGATTGAACTGAGCAGATTTAATAATCATGTACCAGTAGCCCCCAAGACTTGAAATAGTTGAAACAACTGATTTTAAGGATCGTTGTATAATCAGGTACTCACAGAGAAGAACAATATGCTGTCTCAGGAGATGGAAAAGTGTCGGACCCAGCTAACTACTGTTAGCACCAAACTGGCGAAGTCCAAGGAGGCACCGACTGGTAATGTTCCCTTCTATCCGGAAAATATAATCATGTGCCAGTAATGTTTATTCAAATAAACAGTGTTGTATTTACGATGCTAGGATCGTCGGATCAGCTGGAAGAGAAACTGAAGGCCGCGCATGGCTAAACAACATGCCGAAAGGCAAGAGGCCGCTGGTCAGCGTATACTGACACGAACCAGGGATGAGAAGAACAAGCTGCAAGATGCCAACACCCAACTAGGTGAAGAGCTGAAAGACGTGTGAGCCCAACTGGCGGACACCCTGAAGGAGAACCAAAAGTTGAGAGGTGGCATATTTAGTATGCCTTTTAACTTACTTCCATGCAGCTCGCTAGCTAATGCGAGTCCTAACAAGTTTATTTTTGTAGGTGTGCTGACTGGGTCGCCCAAAGAAGAGGTGTACGGATTTCAAGGTGACCAGCTACAAGAGCTGTCTAAGGTGCATGAGCAAGCTCGGAAGGCAATGAGAAACATCTCTAAGGCTTTATGGCCAGACGATTCTCCTCCAGGAAGTATGGAGGGACTCATTAATTTATTCAAGGGAGCTTGGCTGTTTTGGGCTATGGAAGATATCAGCCTGCCGAGAAGGTGCTCGGGAAGCCTGGGCCATGGTGAAAACATGGTACACCGGGCTTGATCCAAATCATATGGTGCGGGTCAGACCTCGAGAATCCGATGGACAGGAAATTCTGGCCAGCCTTGTGTACGACCAAGTGAAGATGGCTACCAAGTTTTCTCAACAGGATTGTAAACTAGACAACCTGTTAGAGGGTCTAGAGGAAGAAGAAGTTTTTGAGTCCAAGTAGCAATGTACTTTTATTGACAAACTTGTCTCCAGCCAAATTTGTAAAAATATTGTCATGGCAGACTTTCTGCTTCGACCTCCAAAAACCCTAGGTTTGGAGTGTTTCTGAATACTATACCGTAGGTAAACACCAAAGTATGTTTGAAAACCAGGCAGTCCGGTCATAATTGCTTGAATAGACAAGTTGTATTCAGGGAGTTATGTTATATTACATTTGATTGTAATAAACATCTTCCAGAGAGAATAGTTCCATTAGGGGTTCCTTTCCCTGGGCCAGCATGCAGTTTTTTTGTGCATACCGAAGCTGTGATGCTAAAAATCACAGTACAGATTATAGTCTGGGGGCTTTGTATTGCAATGAGGGCAGTTTGTCTTTTGCTTGCCGACCAATTATTCCCTTAAGAACGCTAGCTTTCAGCTTCACCCGTCTGAGGTACACGTCCGGATAACCAGGTTGTAACAATCGCAGAGGTGCTCCCTTTATGCCCTAGCCGAACAAGCGGGAACGTAGGGCATAAGCACAAGAGCCAGGCAACCCAGCTTGGCAAAAAGTTAAGTCATATAGGTGCATACAATGGTGAAGAAAATACATATATGAGTAGACGACACATATATACGGTGAGCTTGATGCTCGAAAAATAGTAATAATAAGCTTCTTGTGAAAAGAAGCCCCCAGGTATTGTGGGGTATATACATTTAAGGATGTATACCCCTCAGGTGTGCGGTTTATCCGAACACGAGCTAGAAGTCGTATAAAAACAATAAAAAAGAAAACAGTGAAAGGGAGATGAGGGAGTCCTGGATTAGGGGGTATCCGGACAGCCGAACTATATCCTTTGGCCGGACTGTTGGGCTATGAAGATACAAGATTGAAGACTTCGTCTCGTGTCCGGATGGGACTCTCCTTGGCGTGGAAGGCAAGCTATGCAATACGGATATGTATATCTCCTCCTTTGTAACCGACCTTGTGTAACCCTAGCCCCCTCTGGTGTCTATATAAACCAGAGGGTTTTAGTCCGTAGGACAACATACAATCATACCATAGGCTAGCTTCTAGGGTTTAGCCTCTCCGATCTCGTGGTAGATCAACTCTTGTACTACTCATATTATCAAGAATAATCCAGCAGGACGTAGAGTTTTACCTCCATCAAGAGGGCCCGAACCTGGGTAAAACATCATGTCCCCTGCCTCCTATTACCATCCGCCTTAGACGCACAGTTCGGGACCCCCTACCCGAGATCTGTCGGTTTTGACACCGACATTGGTGCTTTCATTGAGAGTTCCTCTGTGTCGTCACCGTTAGTCTTGATGGCTCCTTCGATCATCGATAGCAATGCGGTCCAGGGTGAGACTTTTCTCCCCGGATAGATCTTTGTATTCGGCGGCTTCTCATGGTGGGCCAACTCGCTTGGCCATCTGGAGCAGATCGAGAGTTACGCCCCTGACCACCAGGTCAGGTTTGGAAGCTTAAACTACATGGCCGACATCCACGGAGACTTGATCTTCGACGGATTCGAGCCCCTGCTGAGTGCGCCGCACGGTCACGATGAGCATGATTTAGCTCTACCATCGGACAGTGTTCAGGAGACCGCACCGGCGACCGCTCCGACCCTCAATTCGGAGCCAATTGCGCCATCCATGGACGGGTGGATAGACACCACCACGGAGGCCATATTCTTAGCGGCGATCGAGCCGAATATCGACCTTACCCTTCACGGGAGCTGTGATGCCGAATTGCCGGATTCTTCCTCGGCCATGGACTCTGAACTGCCTACGCCCGTGCCTATCGAATCTAACTGGGCACCGATCATGGAGTTCACCTCCGTGGATATCTTTCAGCACTCGCCCTTCGGCGACATACTGAACTCATTAAGGTCTCTCTCCCTGTCAGGAGAGTCCTGGCCGAACTATGTTCGGCAGGTCTAAGATGCGGATGCCAAAGAAATTCGCCGCCCACCCACCACCCACTTAGTAGCCACTGTCGACAATTTGACCGACATGCTTGACTTCGACTCCGAAGACATCGACGGTATGGACAACGATGCGGGAGACGAAGAGGAACCACTGCCCACAGGGCACTGGACAGCCACCTCATCATATGATATATACATGGTGGACACACCAAAAGAAGGCAATGGCGACGAGACAGCGGAGGATGACCTCTCCAAGAAACAACCCAAGCGCCGACGTTAGCGGCGCCGCACTAAGTCTCGACAAAGCAAAAGCGGTGACACCGACACAGGAGATAATAGCACTCCGAATAGTTTCCGATGCGAGAATCACTAGCATACATTTTCCTATACTGTATTACTTTGCAATATTTGCTAGTAGATGCTTAATTGGTCGCGGGAACTGTGGGAACCTTAGTGCTCCTGATATTGTTATTTTGCGCCATGCCTTGTTTCAAGATACTACTTTCAGTTTAGGCACTATTGTTGCTAAACGGTTAAATCTAAACCGTACTAAGGGCCCCGTCCTTGGAGGCATTTTTGCCTCGCGCCTAGCTACACACTTTAACATACCTATCAGGCATTATGAGAAAGAGGAAAAGTTGCTGCCTAATATGTTTCTAGGTTATAAGAGCATGGTAGCACATGATTTTATTGTTAAGAACAAGAAGAAGATGCTTAACTATAGACTGATTTTTGGTAAGAATAACTTTGAGACTATTACCTTGCCTGCTCCTCTTTGTTTAACATATTTTCAAGCAAGTACCTTGTTTTACCGGAGGATGTTTATGCATACTGGAGTGTGACACCAGCTCCAGAGCCTGAGCCGGAACCACCACAGGACCATTATTGACAGTCAATTTATCAATGGAATCCTGAGGAGATTGCCAACCAGTGGCACCCAGAGGACACTCCTCCTTACACCGGAGAGGGCCACTTTGATCCATGGGCATAGACCAACTTAGGCCAAAAGCCTAAGCTTGGGGGAGTACTTAACTCTCACCGACATTACATTCATGTTCACACACTCATGCTAGTTGTCGGTGCTCATACTTTTCCATTGTATCATCCATGTTAGTTTATTTTCATTTTCTTGCTTTCTTCTTCTGTGTTTGAAAAACCTTAATAAAAACAAAAAAGTTGTAGCTTTTAGTTAGTTTACTTTCCATGCCTGCAGTAGTTGTAATTAAAAATAAAACCCAAAAAGATTTCTCGTTCTTCTTTTGCTTGTTGGGAGCTTTCTCGTGTAAATAGTTTTTGTTTCTTTTCTTTCCTTTGGGGGTCGAGAGGAGAAGACCATGATGAAAATGTTGAGTGGCTCTCATATGCATTATTGTTGATCGAACAAAGAGCCCATATTACCTTGTCTTCTCTCTTGAATTGAATGCTTGCAGATTCCAACTTAGTCCAATGCACGTGCACTATTATTATTATCCACACTATTCGGTCATGCAAGTGAAAGGCAATAATGATGATTATATGATGAACTTATTGAGATGAGAAAAGCTGGTATGAACTCGACCTCTCTTGTTTTGTTAAATATGATTAGTTCATCATTCCTGGTTCAGCCTATTATGAAAGAAACATATTTGCAATGACAATTAGAGATTGTAGTTGCTTATGCCATGCTTAATTAGCTAGGAGTTTATAATGGTTTACCTTGCTTGCCAACATGCTATTAAAATGGTTGTTGTCGGTGTCAAACCCGGCGGATCTCAGGTAGGGGGTCCCGAACTGTGCGTCTAGGCCGGATGGTAACAGGAGGCAAGGGACACGAAGTTTTACCTAGGTTCGGGCCCTCTCGATGGAGGTAAAACTCTATGTCCTGCTTGATTAATATTGATGATATGGGTAGTACAAGAGTAGATCTATCATGAGATCAGAGAGGCTAAACCCTAGAAGCTAGCCTATGGTATGATTGTTGTATATCCTCTATCGACTAGCCTGGCCTCGGTTTATATAATGCACCGGAGGCCTAGGATAACAAGAGTCCTAGCCGAATACGCCGGTGGGGAGGAGTCCTTGTCTTGATCACCAAGTCTTGTAGAATCTTCCATGTATGCGGCAGCTGTCCGAACTGGCCCATGAGTATACGGCCATGGGAGTCCTCGGCCCAATCTAACAGATCGGGAGATGACGTGGTGAGTACCCCCTAGTCCAGGACACCGTCAGTAGCCCCTGAACCGGTCTTCAAGTTAGAGACGCTCCCCGATTCTTCCAAACTATTCTTCATCTTCGGTTGTCGGTCTTGGAAACTGGTTCAAAAAATCTTCCCACCTTCGATATTGAGGATCGCCGAAATGCATTCGACGAGTTTACACGTCGGGTATCCGAGAAGCCCCGTTAAGTTTCTGGCCTTTATCAATGCCTTGTTATTTTTATGCCGCACCTCGGGTTTGAAGTTGTTCCTGGTAGGCAGTGTCCTCTTGCGTCCGAGCTCTAACGCCGGACTGCATTCGAGGTATCTTTTGCAGCCGAGCACCAATGCCGGACTGCTTCTGAGCTCTAACGCCGAAATGTATCCGAGCTCCAACGCCGGATTGTGTCCAAGCTCCAACGCCGGACTATATCCAAGATGTCATAGATCATCTTGGTCCAAAAGAGTTGAAGGAGTTTAGCCGAGCTTAATGCTGGAAATGCCCTCTATGGAGCCAGCCACTAGCGCCCGAGCTTTATGCCGGACTGCTTCCGAGGTGATGCACCACCCCGAGTGTGGGCCAATTTTTTGTCAATATTTTTAATGGTGCAATTTATTCTCTGCCGAGATATATAGCCAGTAGCCCTCAAGGTGTGTATCGGTCTAAAACCCGAGATGCACCTGAAGGATGACGTAAGACCGCTGATCCCAGTAGCCGCTGAGACTCAGGTTGATTTGCAAAATCGGCCTGAGGATCAAGTCCAAGCTTGGCAGAATACTTCGGGACACTAAAAGCGGCGTGCTCAGTCCTCGAGACTTAGGTTGGGTGCGGCCGACCAACCTGAGGACCAAAATCTCCTCGGAAACTATATTGCACATAAAATTTTCCGCATTGGACAAGCAATGCAGTAGCCCCCGAGACACTGGTCGGGTGGTAACACCAGATCAGGGGATCAATGTGCCCCTTTAATATTTGTAAATAATAAGCCCGAAGCCCAGTAGCCCCCGAGCCTTAATGCGGGCACGGGTGGCCTAATTAAGGATCAATATCCATAGTAAAATCACAAATTATGTGTAATGACTCTATGTATCCAAGTACTTTACGTCATTAATGCTCGGATCCGCATTGTACAAAACTTTGTTGACCGACCTTCGGCTTCCACCTCCTCGGCCAATAGCCGAGGAGTGTTTGTCCTACTTTATAAAGCCTTGATGAGGGCAAAGATTTACAACAAACAAGCCAATCTGGCCATACGGTTTTATAAACAAAGGTACGCAGAGAGTTATATTATTGTTTAACAAAAGAAATGTCTTCCAAAGAAAATAGTCCCGCCACCGGTTCCTTTCTTTGGGTTGTCATGATAAGCATGATCATTAAACCTCAGCTCTAATGTAAGAGCAAAATATTGAGGATTTAGTTTGGGAGGCCAGTTAATAGCCCCTGGTAGTGTTCGGCGACAGTCGGGGTCAAGCCATAAACACTTCGGCCAATGTTATGAACGGCCCATCATTTATCATAGTCATCGGATCGCTGACCAGTTTACGCTTATTGTGAAAGTCAGTTTTCGGCTTTCTCCACTAAGGTGCTTAACCATGTGAGCTGGAAGCACAATCGCAGTGGTTCTCCCTTTGCACGCCTAGCCGAACAAAACGGAACGTAGGAAGCAAGTGCAGGAGCCGGGCAACCCAACTATTGACCAAAGACACAATTCGAAACCGATGCATGTATAGTAATATCTGAGAATGTTTTTGCCGAATCCCTAAAGGTGTCCAGCGTTGCACTGCAAGACTAATGCAGGAAAAGCACAAATAGTTTAAAAGTGCCAAAAAGCTGGGAAAACCAAGAAACATCAGTAAAAACATGACGTCCGAACAATATCAAGTGTTCGGTGCCAATCCGAAAGTTGGTCATAGAAAAAAGAAGTGCTTCTGTCGTGCTTTAGCATGCATGATACATCCTATCTCAAGACTTCGAGCAGGTCAGCCTACGGCTTCAACCTCCTATCCCGAGGGTGGAGTACTTCTCATTAGGCCAGTTTAGCAAACTAAAGTCTAGCGGCTTTGAGAGAGAAATTAGGCTCCCCGGCTAGTGACCGCACACTCGTGTCGAAAAAAGGAGTGATAAATAATAATAATAAAACTTTGCAACGACTAAGAAGAAGAACACTTATTATAAAACAGCTCAAATAAACTTAAGAGCCCCTAAGTGACTTGGGTAGAAGAATGATTGCATGTACCGAAGTACTTATATCATATCTATGTTCAACCGAACTTTAAACGTGTCTTAACCGACCGTCAGCTTCTCCCTCTTCGGTCAAGGACCGAAAAGTGTTATGTACTCCATCGGTCGAGAATATCGACGGTGTTTCCGATAACCAGGCAATCAGGCCATAAGGCTGTAACAGACAAAGCGCGCTCAGGGAACTTATGCTATATTACCGTGAAGTGTAAGAAGCATCTTCGAAGAAAATAGTACCCCCATCGATACCTTTCTTCGGTGCTCATTGCTATTATGAGACTTGTGCAATAGATTTTTTAAACTCATGAGTTCCGTTGTGTGCCGACCATCATTGAAAACTATAAGAGCGCTAGCTTTCGGCTTCATCTAGTCTGAGGTCCGGCTCGGGCGACCCGATCGTGACAATCGCAGAGGTGCTCCCTTTACTCCCTAGCCGAATAATCGGGAACGTAGGGGTAAACATAGGAGCGAGGCAACCCAGCTTGCAAATCGCTTAAGTCAATATGGTGCATATTGTGGCGTAATACACGAACAAGGAACGAAGCCGTACAAGTATAATCATATGCAAGTGGAAAAGCTTCATGAAGGAAGCCCCCAAATGAATTGGATATTTGAATTTATGCGTCACAAACAAAGTTTGGACAAGGAAATTTTTACAAGCAACTTTTTTCCAAAAAAAATGTATAATGCTTGGTCGAACCGAACATAAGTTAGAAACTAAAGCTTTGAGCGTGAAAGCGACTTAGCTGGTTAATGCGTTCGGTATTGATGATGCGGTCCGAGCTTGATGCGGGGCAAGGTTCCAGCCCCCAAGCTGGTCCCGAGGTGGCGGAGCGGAGGGCTCGACACGCCGAAGTGGTGACATAGCACGGTCAATGCAGACCGGCAGAGTGACGCCAAAGTCCCCGGATCATTTTCCTATGCACAAAAAATGCAAACAGGAGATAATAGTAATAATGATAATTAAAAAATGTTGCGTAATAAATAATTTATGCAAAGTGAGGAATAGAAGAAATATGGTCTGGCGCCAAAGTCAATGTCGATGTAGGGCATCGGCGTGATGTAGTAAAGGCATGGCAAAGCCTGAATTCACAGGTCGGTCCGAGCTCCGGATGCGGCGTTCGCCGGACTATGTACGGAAACCGATCGAACCATCACGCGACCTCGTTAATGCGGTCACCATTTGATAGACCTGTGTACATATCATGGACAAACTAGAGTAATAATTCCTTGGGAAAAATGAACCCAAACAAGCAGAAAATACTGGGATTAATAGCACCTGGTTTACTTGTTGTAGCAATTCGAAGGAAGGTGATTCCCAAAATTGGGACTCGCTCCGCATACCCATTGCCTGATGGGTGATAAAACAACGGCATGGCAATGCTGGTAAAGGTTGACTCGCCGAGGAAAAGCCCTCGGCCCAGCTAACGTGACGGAGCTGGTCGGCTAGTGACGCCGAAGTGTCCGGAGTAGGTTGATGAAGAGATGGCAAAGCCCCTGGTCTAGCCAAGATGTCGAAGCCTTGACGTCAGCCGATGTGTTGAAGTAGGTTGGCATGATGGAGACCGGCTTGAAGAAGCAATAGTGCGGCCCTGTCGATGCAGGTCGTGACGTGGTCGATGCCGGCTTGATGAAGCGACCGTGCGGCGATGCCGGTATGCCCGCTCCATGTAATCCGTGGGGCGGCGATGTTGATGATGATTCATCCTTCGCGATGCCGGACTCTTATTCGGCTTGCCAAGATGATGATCCGAAGAGGTTGAGCTCGGCTAAAGCGACGACGTGTCTAGCGCAGGTCGGCAGCCGTGGAGTAATATTCCCGGACTGGTTTGACACCAGCATGATGTTGAAGATCATGTTCAAAAGATCTTAAAGTTAGTGGGATGTGTTCGGGAACAAAACACAATACCCTATACAAAACTTCCTTCAAAAGGGATGTCCGAAATCCTGTTCATAAAAAAGATGAACTCGGGTCGGATTCGTTTTCGCGCAGAAAACAGATCCGAAAAGTGAGGCACTAGTCGGAAGGTTCCCGGAGTTTGGACGGTCGGATCGAGCTGAAATTTTGAGAGGTGGTAGATATAGGAATTCCGCAGCGGATCAACGGTTGGATCTTCCAAAGGACGTCCGGGATAGAAGCTGGACACCACGCCCTAAACTCATCCAAATTCCCCTCCAGATTTGACAGGGCTCCGGTATATCGTGGATTGCCAGAGATTCCTCCATCGGAACTCGACGAAATTTTCCAGGGTTGTTATAGACTCAATTCTGCACAATTCCACAAAAGCAATTGTCAAAGTGATACTCGAGGAGGTGGTGGCGGCAGATACGAGTTCGCTGTCCAACAAAAACAGCACGGTCGTTTGAGGGCAATGTTGATGTTGAGCCCCCGAGCTCCATAGATGATTCCTCCGTGATCTTGATAGAGATCGGAGTTGATGTTTGATGAAGGCCCTCGTCCAAACATGGTGATCCGAACACGGGGCACAATTCTTGGTTGAACCAAGGTGACCAGTCGAACTGGTGACGAAGACGCCGAAGTCGTAGTTGATTTGCAGGCGAGCCATCGATCCTTTTGTCGATCACATAGCAGAACTCTCAATGAAAGCACCAATTTCGGTGTCAAAACCGGTGGATCTCGGGTAGGGGGTCCCAAACTGTGCGCCTAGGCCGGATGGTAACAGGAGGCAAGGGACACCAAGTTTTACCCAGGTTCGGGCCCTCTTGATGGAGGTAAAACCCTACGTCCTGCTTGATTAATATTGATGCTATGGGTAGTACAAGAGTAGATCTACCACGAGATCAGAGAGGCTAAACCCTAGAAGCTAGCCTATGGTATGATTGTTGTATATCCTCTATTGACTAGCCTAGCCTCGGTTTATATAATGCACCAGAGGCCTAGGATAACAAGAGTCCTAGCCAAATACGCCGGTGGGGAGGAGTCCTTGTCTTGATCACCAAGTCTTGTAGAATCTTCCATGTATGCGGCAGCTATCCGAACTGGCCCATGAGTATACGGCCATGGGGGTCCTCGGCCCAATCTAACAGATCGGGAGATGACGTGGTGAGTACCGCCTAGTCCAGGACACCGTCAGTGGTGATGTGGTATGATAGAGTGGTATCCTCCTTTGAACGATTCGAGTGGCTTGACTTGGCACATGTTCACGCATGTAGTTGAAACAAAATCAACATAGCCTCCACGATATTTATGTTCATGGTGCAATATATCCTACTCATGCTTGCATTCGGTGTTGATTAATTTTAATGCATGTTCATGACTGTTGTCACTCTCAAGCTGGTCGCTTCCCAGTCCTTTTCTATCCTTCACTTGTACTAAGAGGGAATACTGCTTGTGCATACAATTCCATAAACCCCAAAGTTATTCCATATGAGTCCACCTTACCGACCTATATACAGTATCTACCTGCCATTCCAATTAAATTTGTATGTGCCAAACTCTAAACCTTCAAATAAACATTATGTTTTGTATGCTCGAATAGCTCGTGTATCAACTAGGGTTATCTGTATCCTCCATGCTAGGCGGGTTATTCTCAAGAGGAGTGGACACCGCTCCTCATTCACGAGAAAATGGTTGGTCACTGAGATGCCCAGTCCCATGCTCAAATCAAATCAAAATAATTGTAAACAAAACTCCTACATGATTGTTGTTAGTTGGAGGCACCCGTTGTTTCGGGCAAGCCATGGATTGATCCTTGTTGGTGGTGGGGGAGTATAAACTTTACCATTCTTCTTGGGAACTGCCTATAATGTGTGTAGCATGGAAGATATCGAGATCTCTCGGTTGTTATGTTGACAATGAAAGTATACCGCTCAAAATATTATTCATATCTATTTCAAAATCGAGCTCTGGCACCTCTACAAATCCTTGCTTCCCTCTGCGAAGGGCCTATCCATTTACTTTTATGTTGAGTCATCATCCTCTTATTAAAAAGCACCAGTTGGAGAGCACCATTGTCATTTGCATCCATTACTGTTAGTTTACATTGAGTATGACTGTGACTGGGCTAGCGAGATACCATCTTGTTATATCATATCATGATTGTTTTGAGGAAGTGTTGTCATCTGAGATTTGTTATTTTTGTTCGCTAGTTGATTATGCCATTGATATGAGTAAACATGAGACCTACTCCCTCCTTCCATCTATATAGGGCCTAATGCATTTTTTAAGACCGCCTTTGAATATTGACAAGATTAATAGTACATGACATGCACAATGTGAAAATTATATCATTGAAAGCTCCTTTCATACATGAATTTAACGGTGTGCTTTGTGTAAGTTGTATGTCATATATTAATGCTCTAATATTTGGTCAAAGTTTGCCTCGAAAAATGCATTAGGCCCTATATAAATGGAAGGAGGGAGTAAATGTTATTGTGAATATGGTTAGTTCATAATCTTTGCTGAAAACTTGAGTGCTGGCTTTACATATTTACAACAACAAGAGCAAACAGAGTTTGTAAAAGTTTTTCTTTATCACTTTCAGTTTATCAACTGAATTGCTTGAGGACAAGCAAAGGTTTAAGCTTGGGGAGTTGATATGTCTTCGTCGTATCTACTTTTCCAAACACTTTTGCCCTTGTCTTGGACTCTAACTTGTATGATTTGAATGGAACTAACCCGAACTAATGTTGTTTTCAGCAGAATTGCCATGGTGTTATTTTTATGCAGAAATAAAAGTTCTCGGAATGACCTGAAAATCAACGGACGTTATTTTTGGAATATATAAAAAAATACTGGCGAAAAGATCCACGTCAGGGGGCCCCGCCCTGTCCACGAGGGTGGGGGCGGGCCTCCCTGCCTCGTGGGCCCCCTGATGCTCCACCGACATCCACCTTGACTCCATATATTCACTTCTCGGGGAGAGATAAAACAAAGAGAAGGATTCATCGCATTTTACGATACTGAGCCGGCGACAAGCCCTAAACTCTCTCGGGAGGGCTGATCTGGAGTCCGTTTGAGGCTCTGGAGAGGGGAATCCATCGCCATCGTCATCATCAACCTTCCTCCATCACCAATTTCATGATGCTCACCGTCATGCGTGAGTAATTCCATCATAGGCTTGCTGGACGGTGATGGGTTGGATGAGACTTATCATGTAATCGAGTTAGTTTTGTTAGGGTTTGATCCCTAGTATCCACTATGTTCTGAGATTGATGTTGCTATGACTTTGCTATGCTTAATGCTTGTCACTAGGGCCCGAGTGCCATGATTTCAGATCTGAACCTATTATATTTTCATGAATATATGTGAGTTCTTGATCCTATCTTGCAATTCTATAGTCACCTATTATGTGTTATAATCCGTTAACCCCAAAGTGACAATAATCGGGACCATTACCGGTGATGACCGTAGTTTGAGGAGTTCATGTATTCACTATGTGTTAATGCTTTGGTCTAGTACTTTATTAAAAGGAGGCCTTAATATCCCTTAGTTTCCAATAGGACCCCGCTGCCACGGGAGGGTAGGACAAAATATGTCATGCAAGTTCTTTTCCATAAGCACGTATGACTATATTCGGAATACATGCCTACATTACATTCATTAACTGGAGCTAGTTCTGTGTCACCCTATGTTATAACTGTTGCATGATCGATCCCATCCGACATAATTCTCCATCACCGATCCAATGCCTCTGAGCTTTTCATATACTGTTCTTCGCTCATTTACTTTTCTGTTGCTACTGTTACAATCACTATAAAACCCAAAAATATTACTTTTGCCACCGTTACCACTACTATCATATTACTTTGCTACTAAATACTTTGTTGCATATATTAAGTTTCCAGGTGTGGTTGAATTGACAACTCAGCTGCTAATACTTGAGAATATTCTTTGGCTCCCCTTGTGTCGAATCAATAAATTTGGGTTGAATACTCTATCCTCGAAAACTGTTGCGATCCCATATACTTGTGGGTTATCACTTGTGAGAAGACTAGACTAGGTGTCGGACGCGGCTGTTCATTTGCTTTCTGTAGTTGGCTTGCCCGTTTTCCTTTAATGAAATTTGGAGTTTTGGCGTTTCTCGATGGTTTGGTTGAACCCCCTCTTCTTTCTGATTCTTCCCTCGATGCTTTATTTTTCGCCAGGGAGGGCGGCAGTTGCCCGACGCTCTCCCTTGCACGCCCCGCGAGGGGGGCTGGACAGGTAGTATGCGCATGCGCACTTCCCTGATCTCCGCGAGGCGTTCTCATCTGAGCTCGTGATCGGCGCACCCCCTTTTAGTCTGTGCCCCACAGGTACCGCAACACGGTGCGTTTGGCCATAACCAACCCATACTTGAGGCCTCGCGCAAGAAGGGTTAAGGATTTCTTAACAAATTTTTGCAGCTTCGCGATGTCACCCAAATCAACAGTGGGGAAACCCCACCAAGTGCCCAGAGACGCGCGCCCTCATGAGGTCAAAGCTACCCCGAATGCACGAAGCTAAGTTACCCCTCTATACCCGTATAAGGCATAGATCTCACAACACAACTCGGAAGCAATAAACACGCCACAAAAGCAACATAAGCACCATGGTTCATTACACGCCCTCGCACGGCCCCATATTCGTTCTAACAATGCAGGGGAAAGGGAAGGAGAAGACAAGCAAAAGCGGCTCCTACGACGCGGCTGCTCACAAGGATCGGCCCCTCGGACTCAGCCAGAGCCCTCCTCGGGCTTCACCGGGGCGCGAGGACGGGATGACCCGCCACCGTCCTCGAAGCGAGCCCGACGGCATGGCGATTGGTCGTAGCCACCGCTGTTGGAGCTTCCGCTAGAGGAGGAGTTGTCGTAGCTGGGGAACCGCGGCCGCCGCCGAGGGCAAGGTCACCCTCGTGCTCGTCACGACCATCGCCAAGGCGAAGCACCTTGCCACCATCATCGTTGTCTTCAGGGCAGCATCCGGCGCGGCGACCATCTTCCCCGAACACCCTCACGAAGAGGGTCGCTGCGCCATCGTACTTGAAGTGGAGGGTGCACCGCCTGCCCAGGCCGCATGCGCGGGCGAACATCTTCCAGCCGCGGGGCAGGGCTACGTTGCCCGCAGCAGAGATCTCCACCGCAACCCACGAAGCCTTGCTGCAGCATTCATCGGCCTGCGGCCAAAGGCCACCAGGACCTGGGGCCGGTAGTTCACCGTCGAAGGAGCGTGGAAGTTGAAGCCAAGTGTCGGCCGGGTTCTCCGACCACATGACAAACTCCGGCAGCACCTCCTCCAAGTGAAAGCGCGACCAGGGAGGCCAGGCGACCATGGCGCGCCTTCCCTCATTGATGGGGCTACTCCGACCTAAGCGGCTCCCTCCGCGTGAATAAGCACCGTCGCGGCCGCCAAGGATGGCGCTGGACCCCAAGGGAGTTCGCCCACGGCCGCGAGGAACCGCGGCAGGGGTTGTGGCATGCTTGCATGGGCGACTGCGCCCCCTCTTAGGCGGTGGTGAGTCGGGGCCCTCCTGGTGAGCTTTCCCCTTCTCGGTGGTCAAGAACCTCTTCACTGGCGCCATGGGTGTCGCAGCAAGGAAGAAGAAGAAGCAGGAGGAGCGGAGGAAGAGATGGGTGACGGGGGCTCCGTCCCCCTTCCCATTTATAGTTGGGAGGAGGCCAACCGCCAGCCTCCAAGATCTAAGGTAATGATGACATTTTTCTGCATGCAACACGGACTCGTCAAGTTAGGCGGTTGCCGAGGCAGCGTAGGGAAGCGGATACACCCACGTCCTGTCAATCTCCACGTGTCAATCAAGGTCGCGGGCTATTGGGGCCCGCAGTGCTCCACACTTGACCCTTGGCCTCGCCGCGAAGTCAAGTACGAGCGCGCCTTGGGCACGGGGGCTACTGTCGGCGTCCTGGGAACGGGGGTACCCAGACTTGCCTACCTGCGGCCCAGGGTGTGGCTCCACCAGCGGCCTGGTATGGCCCATCTTCATCACCAAACACTCAAGACCCTCGCGAGGGGCCAAGCCTCGCGAGGCGGACGGCACAAGACCTCCTCAGGGCAGCCTTACTAGGCTGGCTCACGAGGAGCAGAGAGATCAAGGCGAGGGGCACCTCATGAGGTTTCTGTGATGTGAGCTATGAAGACCATGGCCAGGCGGGCGCCAAGGGGTGCAGAGTGCTAGTTTCCTCTTTGGTTCTAAAGAGGCAGGCGCAGGCGAGGAGTCCCGAGGCATCAGGCAAAGGTTTCCATATCGGTGCAACGAGACCAAGACCAGCAGGATGGCAGGACGAAGGTCGTCATGGAGCCCACGACGGCATCACCACCAGAGCCTTTGGCAGGCGATGACCACCTTTTGTCAGGATAACTTGTACTAATTGTCCCCCTTTAAATTAGCCGTTGTGGGAACCCTTCCCGCCTAATATTTGGGGAGAGGACCCGGGCCTCTATATATAGGACTAGCCACCACCATGGGGGATATAGAGGATCCAGACCATCCTTAGCTCACAAGCTCATCGAGCTCAAGAACACCTCTCCTCAGGAGGCTGTTCTTCCCTTGTACCTGTTCATCCCTAGCCTACAAGGCAATCCACCACACTACACTGGAGTAGGGTATTACACCGCAACGGTGGCCCAAACCAGTATAAACTCTTGTGTCTCTTGTTCCTCGGGTTTGGCGAGCTAGGCTTTGAGATCGTGGCGAGAGTGTGAGATAGGGGGAGAGAGATCTTTGTGCGCACCCCAAAGTTTGAACCTCAAGGGTTTGCCGGAACCCGTAATCTGATAGTCAGGTTGGGCGAGAAAGAGGGCCCACCACGGTCCAGGATAGGCTGACACGACGTCAGTCAGCTTTTGACCGCTTGGGTGGGGCCGATGCTTGCGCGAGGGAGACCGCTTTGTTTAATGATTCAAATGCTCCAAGCACCCTTGGGCGGGAGACGATGATTAGGGAGAAGAGGACGAGGCCGGTGCAGTCCAAACATGAGTCGTTGCTGGATGTGACTAATCAGGACGGGATTGGGCAGGAGAGTGTGCAGTAGGTGGGTCCAGTGGCGGTTTCTGTGCATGTGGTGGTTGCGGAGCCCAAGGTGGTGCGGAATGACCACGGGGCTGGCCAGGAGGAGTTGCGGGTAGGGCCAGGACAGAGGGAGATCCGGTCGGTGGACGTGCGCCTTGATGTAGTAGCGCTGCCATTAGTTGCGCTTCTCGTCTGTTGCATGCGGGAGAAGGGGCCGGCCGCAGAGGATCCAGCTTCGGCAACTACGATGGTGGAGCTGGCAGAAACAAAGCGGTTGGGTGGGGACAAGGTTTATCCCGAGGAGATGGTGAATAACCCAGGGGATCCGGTGTGGGCAATCATTGAGGAAGAATCCCCCACATGTGAGGACGCGCGCATACAAGTGGCGAACCAGGATTCGCTAGTCCCAGTTCCGGTCATGCAGGACGTTGATTTGGCCATGCAAACGCAGGTCCGGCTGGTAGAGATGACATGACTCCTCAGGAGTCGATTTCTTTCGGAAAACTAAAGTGGTTTTGCAACGCCCTCGTGAAGAAGCTTGCGCCACCCTTACTTTTGGAGGTGCAGCTATGCTACGGCCTGAGGCTGAGCCCTATACCCCACGTAGAGCGACGAGGAGTACCATGAGGTCCCCGGCTTCCAATAACAAGGCGACTCAGGCAGAGAACGTGCTCATGCAAGCATTGGGCATTTTCTCGGAGGATTTGGAGGGAAATGATGATCACATCACGGAGTTGGCAGAAATATTTGAGTCACCTTTGAGGGAGCAACACATTCGGGTGATTGCGGCGCTGTTCGGGAAGGAGGTGCCCCCGACTCAGGCTATGAGCTCGGGCACAACGGTGGTGGTTGGGGTGTCTTGATGCATTCCCAAGTGGGGGAGTGGGAGTCGGGTTGATCCATTTGGCCTTATGGATTGGAACCCTCAAGTGCTATGTTGGAATGTGAGGGGGCTTAACAACATGTCTAAAAGGAATGCCGTGAGGAATTTCATTAGTGAAGCTAAGGTTAACTTGGTGTGTCTCCAAGAGGAAAAACTTGATGTAACAGATAATTATGTGGTTATGCAATGCATAGGGCCATCCTTCGATGGCTTTGCTTACTTACCGGCTACGGATACTAGGGTTGGCATTCTTGTGGGTTGGGATACATTTGTTTTGGAGATGGATAACATCAGCATGGATAACTTTTCCCTCACGGGACAGGTGCAAAACAAGGATGGATGGGAATGGTGGATTATGGTGGTTTACGGCCCCCAAGGTGATGAACTCAAGACACAATTCTTGGTGGAACTCCAGCAAAGAAGAGACTTGTTCCAGGGACCGTGGATGGTGCTCGGGGATTTCAGCATGATTCTAAATGCCAATGAGAAAAACAATGTGAACCTCAACAGAACCATGATGAGGAGGTTTAGGAATTTTGTGGATAACAACGATCTCAAGGAAATTTACATGCATGGGAGGCGTTTTACTTGGTCCAACGAGCGGGAACAGGTGGTGATGACAAAGATAGCTAGGGCCCTCATGTCGGTGGAGTGGGAATTGAATTTTCTGGATGCTCTACTTCAAGCGCTATCCACAAACATTTCAGATCATGCACCGCTCCATCTCTCCACATCAGCACCTTTTTGTGCTAAGAGAAGGTTCAGATTTGAGCTGTTTTGGACTCGGTTGGAGGGGTTCGAGCAGGCCATTAAGGATGCTTGGGTGTGCGATGAGGAAATTGTTGATCCTTTCAAACGGCTCAATGCACTTCTTAGGACCACCGCGATGGCTTTGCAAGCTTGGGGACAGAGGAAAGTCGGTAATATTAAGGTTCAGTTGGCGATTGCTAACTATGTCATTCTTCGGCTTGATAGAGCAATGGAGGACCATGGGTTGTCTGTGGAAGAAATATGGTCGCGGGCATGCTTAAGAGGATGGTGTTGGGCTTGGCCTCCCTCCAGTGCACGATTGACAGGCAATGGTCGCGCCTTCGATGGATTAGGGAAGGGGACGCAAATACCAAACTTTCTCAAGCTGTGGCCAATGGCAGGAGGACCAAAAATTTCATCCCACATCTGAGGCACAATGGTGAACTGATTACGGACCAAGAGAGGAAGGAAGAACTTTTCACAGAAGCTTAGGAGAATCTTTTGGGACGTACGTCCACGCGGGAGGCTGGTGTGAACCTTGATTTCTTGGACATGGAGGAGCACGAACTCTCGGAGCTGGATGCCATTTTCACGGAGGATGAAGTGTGGAACACCATCAAGGAGATGCCGCCGGATAGGGCTCCGGGGCCAGATGGGTTCATCAATGCTTTCTACCAAAAGGCGTGGTATATTATTAAGCAGGATGTGATAGTGGTGTTCCTTAAGCTTTATGTTGGTGATGGACATGGGTTTGGCAGGCTTAACCGGGCACACATCATGCTCATCCCCAAAAAGCCTGATGCTGAGGAAGTTGAGGACTTTAGACCGATTAGCCTCACTCATAGTGCAGCTAAGATTTTTGCCAAGATGTTGGCGAATCGAGCACGGAGAAGGATGAAGGAGATTGTGACGGCTAACCAATCGGCCTTTATTTGTGGGAGGCATTTGCATGATAACTTCCTTTTGGTCAGGCAAGTTGCGAGGAAGGAGGTGATACGTCTCCAACGTATCTATATTTTTTTATTGTTCCATGCTATTATATTATCAACCTTGGATGTTTTATATGCATTTATATTCTATTTTATATGATTTTTGGGACTAACCTATTAACCTAGAGCCCAGTGCCAGTTTCTGTTTTTTCCTTGTTTTAGACTATCGCATAAAAGGAAAATCAAATGGAGTCCAATTGACCTAAAACTTCACGGAATTTATTTTTGGAATGGAAGCAATCCAGAAGACTTGGTGTGTATGTAAGGGAAGCAACGAGGAAGGCACGAGGCAGGGGGGCGCGCCCACCCCCCTGGGCGCGCCCTCCACCCTCGTGGGCCCCTCATGGCTCCCCTGACGTATTTCTTCCTCCTATAAATACCAATATACCCTAAAACCATCGGGGAGCACAATAGATCGAGAGTTCCGTCGCCAGAAGCCTCCGTAGCCACCGAAAACTAATCTAGACCCGTTCCGGCACCCTGCCGGAGGGGCAATCCCTCACCGGTGGCCATCTTCGTCATCCCAGCACTCTCCATGAAGAGGAGGGAGTAGTTCTCCCTCGGGGCTGAGGGTATGTACTAGTAGCTATGTGTTTGATCTCTCTCTCTCTCTCTCTCTCTCTCTCTCTCTCTCTCTCGTGTTCTTGAGGTGGTACGATCTTGATGTATCGTGAGCTTTGTTATTATAGTTGGATCTTATGATGTTTCTCCCCCTCTACTCTCTTGTAATGGATTGAGTTTTCCCTTTGAAGTTATCTTATCTGATTGAGTCTTTAAGGATTTGAGAACACTTGATGTATGTCTTGCATGGGATACCCGTGGTGACAATGGGGTATTCTATTGATCCACTTGTGGTATGTTTTGGTGATCAACTTGTGGGTTCCACCCATGAACCTATGCATAGGGGTTGGCACACGTTTTCGTATTGACTCTCCGGTAGAAACTTTGGGGCACTCTTTGAAGTACTTTGTGTTGGTTGAATAGATGAATCTGAGATTGTGTGATGCATATCGTATAATCATACCCACGGATACTTGAGGTGACATTGGCGTATCTAGGTGACATTAGGGTTTTGGTTGATTTGTGTCTTAAGGTGTTATTCTAGTATGAACTCTATGATAGATTGAACGGAAAGAATAGCTTCATGTTATTTTACTACGGACTCTTGAATAGATCGATCGGAAAGGATAACTTTGAGGTGGTTTCATACCCTACAATAATCTCTTCGTTTGTTCTCCGCTATTAGTGACTTTGGAGTGACTCTTTGTTGCATGTTGAGGGATAGTTATGTGATCCAATTATGTTATTATTGTTGAAGAGTACTTGCACTAGTGAAAGTATGAACCCTAGGCCTTGTTTCAACGCATTGCAATACCGTTTGTGCTCACTTTTACCATTAGTTACCTTGCTGTTTTTATATTTTCAGATTGCAAAAACCTATATCTATCATCCATATTGCACTTGTATCACCATCTCTTCGCCGAACTAGTGCACCTATACAATTTACCATTGTATTGGGTGTGTTGGGGACACAAGAGACTCTTTGTTATTTGGTTGCAGGGTTGTTTGAGAGAGACCATCTTCATCCTACGCCTCCCACGGATTGATAAACCTTAGGTCATCCACTTGAGGGAAATTTGCTACTGTCCTACAAACCTCTGCACTTGGAGGCCCAACAACGTCTATGAGAAGAAGGTTGTGTAGTAGACATCAGGAGGCGGGAGTTTTCCTCAAGTTGGACATCTCACACGTGTTTGACTCGCTCGCTTGGCCGTTTCTTTTTGAGGTGATGAGAACCAAGAGCTTTGGACATAAATGGTGTGAGTGGATTGCCATACTCCTCAGGATAGCGTGTACCAAAGTGCTAGTGAATGGTGTACCCGACAGAAGTTTCATTCATGTCAAGGGTTTGCGGCAAGGGGATCCCGTTTCGCCCTTGCTGTTCGTGAGTGCTATGGACGTGCTATCCAAGATCATGGTTAAAGCTACGAGTATGGGAGTGATCGGCACTTTTACAGGCATCGCGGCTCACCAATCGGTCTCCATTTATGCGGACGACGTTGCCCTATTTGTTAAACCAAGGGAGCCGGATCTCACTTTCATCACCTCAGCTCTTAAGGTGTTTGGTGAAGCGTCGGGACTAAGGGTGAACTATAACAAATCACTTGCGGTTATGATCCATGGTTGCGAGGATGACAGGAACCGGTTGGAGTCAACTCTTCGCTGTCGTATGGGGAACTTCCCATGTAAATATCTCAGCCTATAGCTGGCTATATGGCAGCTGACTAGAGCAGAATGGCAGCCCATGTTGGATCATGCTAAGGGTTTTGCTCCGGCATGCCAGAGAGGTCTTTTGCATCGTCCAGGTAGGGTGGTTCTGGTGAAGTCGGTGATTGCTGCCAAACTAATCCACCACTTCATGATTGAAGACGCCTCGCTCTGGGGTTTCGAAGAAATTGATCAATGGATGCGAGGTTTCTTTTGGGCGGGCAAAAATGAGGCAAATGGAGGTCAATGTTTGGTTGCTTGGAACTTGGTTTGCAAGCCAACTTGTCTTGGTGTCCTCAAAGTGCGTGACTTGCGGCTCCAAAGCCTGGCGCTACGTGTTCGATGGGAGTGGCTTTGATGCATTGACCCTAGGAGGCCGTGCCAAGGTCTCTCGATGGCTGTGGATCGAGAAGCACGAGCAGTGTTTGACAGTCTAGTTCGCATTGAAGTGGGGAGGGGAGACAATGTGTTGTTCTGGAGGGATAGATGGATCCACGGTTTTGCTGTCAAGGACATTGCGCTGCTCATACATGCCCAAGTGGACACGCGCACCATTAACAAAAGGACGGTGCAGGAGGGGATGGACAATGGCATGTGGCTCTTGGACTTAAATGGGGAGCTGAACTTTGGGAGTCAACTGCAACTCTTGCACCTCAATTTGGCCGTCAGCATGGTGATTCGGGATCCTTCTAGTGATGATTTATTCTCTTGGCCGGCGGACCCATCCGATCGCTACACTGTTCGGTCCACCTATCACAGATTGTGCCTTGGAGCGGAGAGGGTGCCATTTTCCTCTTGCATTTGGAAAAGTTGGGCGCTCCTCAAGTGCAAACTCTTTGCCTGGCTGGCGGTGCAACATCGGATTTGGACGTCGGATAGGAGAGCGAGGCATGCCCTGCAGGAGGTGCCTTCCGCTTTCTATACGTGTCTCCAAGAGGAGGACAATGCGCAACACATCTTGGTGCAGTGCGTGTATGCCAGAGAAGTGTGGCATTATATCTGGAACATGCTAGAACTGCAAGGCCGCATTCCTAAGGCTCATGATAGTTTGTTGGGTTGGTGTCTTGAGGGTAGGAGCTCCTTTAGGAGAAGTTGGAACCGTGGCTTTGATACTCTTGTTATCGCCACAATTTGGGCGCTCTGGAAGCAACGTAACGCGAGAGTTTTCAATAGGACTTGCCAACATCTACAGGCGCATGGGCTGTCCATTGCCATTTTGGACGAGCTCAAGGAGTGGAAGGCGGCGGGTCTAGGTGGAGGAGGGTTCCTTACGTTTTGTGAGAATGTAGGCATAGGCTAATGTGTGGGTTGTAAGGGTGTGTGCCTAAGATGGAAGCTTGTTCCATCTCTTGGCCTCTTGTACATTGGTTTATCTCCCTTCTATAAAGATAAGGTATGCCTTTGGTTTATATCCTTAAAATATTTCCATTCTCATTAAAGGGTGATGCTAAGATATGGTTTAATTCTCTTGATCCTGGTTGTGTGCGTAGTCCCCAGGATATGATTTATTACTTCTCTGCTAAATATTTCCCTGCTCATAAGAAACAAGATGCTTTGAGGGATATATATATAATTTTGTGCAAATTGAAGAAGAGAGTCTCCCACAAGCTTGGGGGAGGCTTCTCCAATTACTTAATGCTTTACCTGATCATCCTCTTAAGAAAAATGAAATACTTGATATCTTTTATAACGGACTAACCGATGCTTCCAGAGATTACCTAGATAGTTGTGTTGGTTCTGTTTTCAGGTAAAAACACCGGATGAAGCTGAAATTCTATTGAATAATAGGTTGACAAATGAAAATAATTGGACACTTCCTGAGCCTATTCCTAAACAAACTCCGAAGAAAAGAGGTGTTCTATTTCTCAGTCCTGAAGATATGCAAGAGGCAAAGAAATCTGTGAAAGAAAAGGTATTAAAGCTGAAGATGTTAAGAATTTAGCTCCTATTGATGAAATACACGGTCTTAATTTACCGCCTGTTGAAGAAACATACGACCTTAATACATTACCTATTGAATAAGTACATGGTCTTGATAACCCAACACAGGTAGTAAAGGTAAATTCTCTCTATAGACAATTGACATACAATTCAAATATGCTTGAACTCTTGGGTGATTATATGGCTAATGTTAAAGGTGAACTTAAACTTATTAGTAAACATGCTACTATGGTTACCACTCAAGTAGAACAAGTACTTAAAGCTCAAAATGATTTGCTCAATAAATTGAATAGTAAGAATAATGATAATGTTGTTAGAGTTATGACTAGAGGTGGTAGAATGACTCAGGAACCTCTGTATCCTGAAGGCCACCCTAAGAGAATTGAGCAAGATTCTCAGAGAAATAATATAGATGCACCTAGTCCTTCTAAAAGGAAGAAAAAAGAAAAATGATAGGACTTTGCATGCTTCTAGTGAACCTATTACTGAAACACCTGAGAATCCAAATGATATTTCTATTTCTGATGCTGAAACACAATATGGTAATGAACCTAAAACTAGTGAAAATGTTAATGATAACGTTCATGATGATGCTCAACCTAGTGATGATAATGATATAGAAATTGAACCTGATGTTGATCTTGATAACCCACAATCAAAGAATCAACGTTATGATAAGAAAGACTTTGTTGCTAGGAAACATGGTAAAGAAAGAGAACCATGGGTTCAGAAACCCATGCCTTTTCCTCCCAAACCATCCAAGAAAAAGGATGATGAGGATTTTGAGCGCTTTCCTGAAATGATTAGACCTATCTTTTTGCGTATGCGATTAACTGATATGCTCAAAATGAATCCTTATGCTAAGTATATGAAAGAAATTGTCACTAATAAAAGAAAGATACCGGAAGCTGAAATTTCCACCATGCTTGCTAATTATACTTTTAAGGGTGGAATACCAAAGAAACTTGGAGATCCATGAGTACCCACTATACCATGCTCTATTAAAAGAAACTATGTTAAAACTGCATTATGTGATCTTGGAGCCGGTGTTAGTGTTATGCCTCTCTCTTTATATCGTAGACTTGATTTGAATAAGTTGACACCTACTAAAATATATTTGCAAATGGCTGATAAATGAACGGCTATACATTATTTTGATCTCTTCATAGGTAGATGCATTAATGGTAAAGATGAGGCATGTCACATGTGTGTCCCCGACCTCAGTATTTGTAGGAGTGCTGTGTTAGGAGATAAATCTTATAATTTGGGAGCCATTGTTGCATGTAGGTTGCATCTTAATAGATTTAATGGAGATTTCTTTGGTGGAATTTATGCAACCCGCATAGCTAATTTTCTTGGTATAGCCATACGCGAAGATGATATTGAGTTGCCTCCTGCTTATTTGGATCATGAGGCTATGGTTCACCACCAGTTTGTCAAGAGGAATGAATCACCTCTCCAGTATCGCTTAATCTTTGACAGATGTCGTGCTGTCCGTATTACTCTCCCTGCTCATGCCTTCTTTGATTATCAGGCAAAAGGAAGATATGTTATTACCAGAGAGGAGGCAGATGAGTACGAGAGGAGGACAGAGGCCGCTCGTCGCCACGCTGCAGCTTAGGAGGCGATAGCCGCTAATCGCAGTACAACCCCAACTATTATTACGGATATCCGCCAGGCCAGCCGTGGCCATAGACCAACTTAGTCCAAAAGCCAAAGCTTGGGGGACTACGTATTTCTCACCAACATTACATTCCTGTTCACACACTCATTGCTAGATGTCGATGCTCACACTTTTTCATTGTATCATCCATGCTAGTTTATTTTCCTTTTTATGCTTTCTTCTTGCGTGTTTAATAAACCTTAAGAAAAACCAAAAAAATTAGTTGTAGGTTTTAGTTAGTTTAATTTCCATGCTTTTAGTAGTAATTAAAAATAAAACCCAAAAAGATTTCCTGTTCTTCTTTTACTTGTTGGGAGCTTTCCCGCGTAAATAGTTTTATTTCTTTTCTTTTCTTTGGGGGTCGATAGGAGAAGACCATGATTAAATTGTTGAAGTGGCTCTTATATGCATTATTGTTGATCCGACAAAAGAGCCCATATTGCCTTGTCTTCTCCTGTTTATTGAATGCTCGCAGATTCCAGCTTAGTCCAATGCACGTACACTATTATTATTATCCACATCGTTCGGTCGTGCAAGTGAAAGGCAACTATGACAATATATGATGGACTGACTAAGATAAGAAGAGCTGGTATGAACTCGACCTCTCTTGTTTTTGTGAATATGATTAGTTCATCATTCCTGATTCAGCCTATTATGAATAAACATGTTTGCAATGACAACTAGAGATCATAGTTTCTTGTGCCATGCTTGATTAGCCAGGAGCCTATAATGGTTTACCTTGCGTGCCAACAAGCTATTAAAATGGTTGTGATGTGGTATGATAGGGTGGTATCCACCTCTGAATGATTTAAGTGACTTGACTTGGCACATGTTCATGCATGTAGTTGAAACAAAATCAACATAGCCTTCATGATATTTATGTTCATGGTGGATTATATCCTACTCATGCTTGCATTTGGTGTTGATTAATTTTAATGCATGTTCATGACTATTGTCGCTCTCTAGCTGGTCGCTTCACAGTCTTTTGCTAGCCTTCACCGATACTAAGCGGGAATACTGCTTGTGCGTCCAATCCCATAAACCCCAAAGTTATTCCATATGAGTCCACCATACCTACCTATATACGGTATCTACCTGTCGTTCCAAGTAAATTTGTATGTGCCAAACTCTAAACCTTCAAATAAATATCCTGTTTTGTATGCTCGAATAGCTCATGTATCAACTAGGGTTGTCCGTATCTTCCATGTTAGGCGGGTTATTCTCAAGAGGAGTGGACTCCGCTCCTCACTCACGAGAAAGTGGCTGGTCACCGGGATGCCCAGTCCCATGCTTTATGCAAATCAAAATCAAAATAATTGCAAACAAAACTCCCCCTGGGACTCTTGTTAGTTGGAGGCACTCATTGTTTTGAGCAAGCCATGGATTGATGCTTGTTGGTGGAGGGGGAGTATAAACTTTACCATTATGTTTGGGAACTGCCTATAATGTGTGTAGCATCGAAGATATCGCCATCTCTTGGTTGTTATCTTGACAATGAAAGTATACCGCTCAAAATATTATTCACCTCTATTTCAAAACTGAGCTCTGGCACCTCTACAAATCCCTGCTTCCCTCTGCGAAGGGCCTATCTATTTACCTTAATGTTGAGTCATCATCCTCTTATTAAAAAGCATCAGTTGGAGAGCACCACTGTCATTTTCATTCATTACTGTTAGTTTACATTGAGTATGACTTGACTAGATCTCTTTTACCATGAATTACAATGTCTAGTCAGTCCTTGATCTTAAAAGGTGCTCTGCATTTATGTTTTGTGGTCTTAGAAAGGGCTAGCGAGATACCGTCTTGTTATATCATATTATGATTGTTTTGAGAAAGTGTTGTCATCCGAGATTTATTATTATTGCTCACTAGGTGATTATGCCATTGATATGAGTAAACATGAGACCTATGCGTTATTGTGAATATGGTTAGTTCATAATCTTTGCTGAAAACTTGAATGCTGGCTTTACATATTTACAACAACAAGAGCAAACAGAGTTTGTAAAAGTTTTTCTTTATCACTTTCAGTTTGTCAACTGAATTGCTTGAGGACAAGCAAAGGTTTAAGCTTGGGGGAGTTGATACGTCTCCGTCGTATCTACTTTTCCAAACACTTTTGCCCTTGTTTTGGACTCTAACTTGCATGATTTGAATGGGACTAACCCGGACTGACGCTGTTTTCAGCAGAATTGCCATGGTGTTATTTATTTGCAGAAACAAAAGTTCTCAGAATGACCTGAAACTTCACAGAACATCTATTTGCAAATAATAAAAAATCCTTGCAAAAGATAAAGACCAAGGGGCCCACCACCTGTCCACGAGGGTGGGGGCGCGCCTGCCCCCCAGGGCGCACCCTCCTACCTCGTGGGCCCCCTGGAGATCTTCCGACCTCAACTCCAACTCTATATATTTTGTTTTGGGGAGAAAAAAATAAGGAAGAAGGATTCATCGCGTTTTACGATACGGAGCCGCCGCCAAGCCCTAAAACCTCTTGGGAGGGCTGATCTGGAGTCCGTTCGGGGCTCCAGAGAGGGGAATCCGTCACCATCGTCATCATAAACCATCCTCCATCACCAATTTCATGATGCTCACCGCCGTGCGTGAGTAATTCCATCGTAGGCTTGCTGGACAGTGATGGGTTGGATGATATTTATCATGTAATCGAGTTAGTTTTGTTAGGGTTTGATCCCTAGTATCCACTATGTTCTGAGATTGATGTTGCTATGACTTTGCTATGCTTAATGCTTGTCACTAGGGCCCGAGTGCCATGATTTCAGAGCTGAACCTATTATGTTTTCATCAATATATGAGAGTTCTTGATCCTTGATACGTCTCCAACGTATCTATAATTTTTGATTGCTCCATGCTATATTATCTACTGTCTTGAATGTTTATGGGCTTTATTATACACTTTTATATCATTTTTGGGACTAACCTATTAACCCAGAGCCCAGTGCCAGTTTCTGTTTTTACCCTGTTTTAGGGTTTCGAAGAAAAGGAAAATCAAACGGAGTCCAATTGACCTGAAACTTCACGGAACTCTTTTTTGGAAGAAAAGAAGCCCAGAAGACTTGGAGTGCACGTTGGGGGATCTGCGAGGAGGTCACGAGGCAGGGGGCGCGCCCACCCCCCCTGGGCGTGCCCTCCTCCCTCGTGAGCCTCTCGTGCCCCCCTGACGTACTTCCGCTGCCTATATATCTCCATATACCCTAAAAACATCTGTGGGCACAATAGATCGGGAGTTCCGCCGCCAGAAGCCTCCGTAGCCACCGAAAGCCAATCTAGACCCGTTTCGGCACCCTGCCGGAGGGGGCAATCCCTCTCCGGTGGCCATCTTCATCATCCCGGTGCTCTCCATGACGAGGAGGGTGTAGTTCTCCCTCGGGGCTGAGGGTATGTACCAGTAGCTATGTGTTTGATCTCTCAATCTCGTGTTCTTGAGGTGATACGATCTTGATGTACCGCGAGCTTTGCTATTATTGTTGGATCTTATGTTTCTCCTCCCCCTCTACTCTCTTGTAATGAATTGAGTTTCCCCTTTGAAGTTATCTTATCGGATTGAGTCTTTAAAGATTTGAGAACACTTGATGTATGTCTTGCCGTGGATATCTGTGGTGACAATGGGATATCACGTGTTTCACTTGATGTATGTTTTGGTGACCAACTTGCGGGTTCCGCCCATGAACCTATCCATAGGGGTTGGCACACGTTTTTGTCGTGATTCTCTGGTAGAAACTTTGGGGCACTCTTTGAGGTCCTTTGTGTTGGTTGAATAGATGAGTCTGAGATTGTGTGATGCATATCATATAATCATACCCACGGATACTTGAGGTGACATTGGAGTATCTAGGTGACATTAGGGTTTTGGTTGATTTGTGTCTTAAGGTGTTATTCTAGTACGAACTCTAGGGCTGTTTGTGACACTTATAGGAATAGCCCAACGGATTGATTGGAAAGAATAACTTTGAGGTGGTTTCGTACCCTACCATAATCTCTTCGTTTGTTCTCTGCTATTAGTGACTTTGGAGTGACTCTTTGTTGCATGTTGAGGGATAGTTATATGATCCAATTATGTTATTATTGTTGAGAGGACGTGCACTAGTGAAAGTATGAACCCTAGGCCTTATTTCATATCATTGCAATACCGTTTACGCTCACTTTTATCACTTGCTACCTTGCTGTTTTTATTATTTCAGATTACAAATACCTTTATCTACTATCCATATTGCACTTGTATCACCATCTCTTCACCGAACTAGTGCACCTATACAATTTACCATTGTATTGGGTGTGTTGGGGACACAAGAGACTCTTTGTTATTTGGTTGTAGGGTTGCTTGAGAGAGACCATCTTCATCCTACGCCTCCTATGGATTGATAAACCTTAGGTCATCCACTTGAGGGAAATTTGCTACTGTCCTACAAATGTCTGCACCTGGAGGCCCAACTACGTCTACAAGAAGAAGGTTGTGTAGTAGACATCAAGCTCTTTTCTGGCGCCGTTGCCGGGGAAGTGAGTGCTTGAAGGTATATCTCTAGATCTTGCAATCGAGTCTTTTAGTTTCTTGTTTATCACAAGTTTATTTTATAAAATAAAACTATAGAAAATGGAATTGAGTTTGTCTCATACGCTTCACCTTTTTAATATCTTTCGTAAGTATGATGGAAAGGAAAATTGTGCCATGGTGCTAGAAGAAGAATTATATAGAATGCTTGGCATAAAATATTTGAATGATGAGCATGATTGCAATGTTGTTAGTATGAATTCCTTGAATATCCATGATGCTAATGATATGCAAAGCCACAAGCTTGGGGAAGCTATGTTTGATGAAGATGATATTTTTTGTTCCCCAAGTTTTGATGAGCAAATTTATTATGCTGAAAGCATGCCTCCTATCTATGATGACTATTGTGATGACACATATGCTTTAAAGAATAATAATAACAATGAAACTTGTCATCTTGATTTCAATTTTCAATCACATGATAGTTATTTTGTTGAGTTTGCTCCCACCACTATTCCGATTGAGAAGAAATTTGCTTATGTGGAGAGTAATAAAATTTCTATGCTTGTAGATCGTTAAAAGAATGCTTTAGGTGTTGGTTATATTGTTGAATTCATTCATGATTCTACTGAAAATTATTATGAGGGAGGAATATATGCTTGTAGGAATTGCAATAATATCAAGTTTCCTCTCTATGTGCTTAAAGTTTCGAAGTTATGCTTGTTTTACCTTCCTATCCAAGTTGATTATTGTTCCCACATGTCGTTTGCTCACAAAATCCCAATGCATAGGAAGAGGGTTAGACTTAAATGTGCTAGTAATATTCTTCATGATGCTCTCTTTATGTTTCAATTCTTATCTTTTATGTAAGCATCATTGAAATCATCGTGCCTAGCTAGGGGCGTTAAACGATAGTGCTTGTTGGGAGGCAACCCAATTTTATTTTTGTTACTTGATTTTTGTTCCTGTTTCGTAATAAATAATTCATCTAGCCTCTGTTTAGATATGGTTTTATGTTTTTAATTAGTGTTTGTGCCAAGTAGAACCGTTGGGAAGACTTGGGGAAAGTCTTGTTGATCATGCTGTCAAAAACAGAAACTTTAGCGCTCACGAGAATTGCTGCCATTTTTATTTGGAGAGTGATATTTAGTTAATTCTTTTTGAAGATGATTAATAGATAAATTCCTCAGGTCCAGCAATTTATTTGAGAATTTTATGAGTTTCATAAGTATACGTGTGATCCAGATTACTACAGACTGTTCTGTTTTTGATAGATTCTGTTTTTCATGTGTTGTTTGCTTATTTTGATGAATCTATGGCTAGTAAAATAGTTATTAAACCATAGAGAAGTTGGAATACAGTAGGTTTAACACCAATAGAAATAAATAATGAGTTCATTACAGTACCTTGAAGTGGTGATTTATTTTCTTATACTAACAGAGCTTACGAGTTTTCTGTTAAGTTTTGTGTTGTGAAGTTTTCAAGTTTTGGGTAAGGATTCGATGGACTATGGAATAAGGAGTGGCAAGAGCCTAAGATTGGGGATGCCCGAGGCACCCCAAGGTAATATACATGGATAGACAAGAGCCTAAGCTTGGGGATGCCCCTGAAGACATCCCCTCTTTCGTCTTCGTTCATCGGTAACTTTACTTGGAGCTATATTTTTATTCGCCACATGATATGTGTTTTGCTTGGAGCATCAATTTATTTTGTTATTATTTGCTTTCTGTTATTTATAAGAATGTTTTGCATCTTTTATTTCAATAAAAGTGGCATTGATAGCCTTTACTATTCCTATCTTAGAAGTCCACATGTTGCTGTTTGAAAACAGAAAGTTTACCGCTGTTGCAATAATTCCCTAGAAAATTCAGAATGTGATAAAATGTTGAAACCTTTCGCATATTAAGATCTAATAAATTTACTACAGTGGGAATTTTATTTCATAATTTTTGGAGCTAGGGAATTATGGATGTTGCAGCATTCTTTACAGACTATCTTGTTTAGGCAGATTGCTGTTATGTTTGCATTGTTTGCATATGGTTGCTTCTTTAATGATTCTATTTGAGTATAGGACTATTAAATATGCAGAGGCATTTAGTATGCAATATTGAATAACAATTTCAGTGATTTGCTACAGTAGAGTATGATAAGGTTTTGGCAATGGTTTATACTAACTTATCTCACGAGTCCTTGTTGAGTTTTGTGTGGTGAAGCTTTTGATATTTAGGGAGACCGTGATATGAGAGGAATTAAGGAGACACAAAAGCTCAAGCTTGGGGATTCCCAAGGCATCCCAAGATAATATTTCAAGAAGTCTCAAGCGTCTAAGCTTGGGGACGCCCCGGTTGGCATGCCACCTTTCTTCTTCAACAACTATCGGCTAGTATCGGTTGATCCTAAGTTTTTGCTTCTTCACATGATGTTTGCCATTCTTAGAATGTCATTTTATTTAGTTTTGCTTGATGCTTAAATAAAATACCAAGATCTTAAATTATTAAATGTTAGAGAGTCTTCACATAGTTGCATAATTATTCAACTACTCATTGATCTTCACTTATATCTTTCGGAGTAGTTTATTGTTTGCTCTAGTACTTCACTTATATCTTTTAGAGCACGGTGGTGGATTTGTTTTATAGAAACTATTGATCTCTCATGATTCACTTAGATTATTTTGAGAGTCTTAATGCATGGTAATCAGCTTAAAATCCTACTATGCTTGGTATGCAGGATTAATAATAAAACTCTCTTATGAGTGTGTTGAATACTATGAGAAGTTTGATACTTGATGATTGTTTTGAGATATGGAGATGGTGATATTAGAGTCATGGTGGTTGAGTGGTTATGAATTTGAGAAATACTTGTGTTGAAGTTTGTGATTCCCGTAGCATGCACGTATGGTGAACCGTTATGTGATGAAGTCGGAGCATGATTTATTTATTGATTGTCTTCCTTATGAGTGGCGGTCGAGGACGAGCGATGGTCTTTTCCTACCAACCTATCCCCCTAGGAGCATGCACGTAATATTTTGCTTTGATAACTTGTAGATTTTTGCAGTAAGTATATGAGTTCTTTATGACTAACCTTGAGTCCATGGATTATACGCACTCTCACCCTTCCACCTTTGCTAGCCTCTCTAGTACCGCGCACCTTTCGCTAGTATCATACACCAACCATATACCTTCCTCAAAAAAACCACCATACCTACCTATTATGGCATTTCCATAGCCATTCCGAGATATATTGCCATGCAACTTTCCACCGTTCCATTTATTATGACACTCTTCATCATTGTCATATTGCTTAGCATGATCATGTAGTTGACATTGTATTTGTGGCAAAGCCATCGTTCATAATTCTTTCATACATGTCACTCATGCATCATTGCACATCCCGGTACACCGCCGGAGACATTCATATAGAGTCATATCTTGTTCTAAGTATCGAGTTGTAAGTAAATAAAAGTGTGATGATCATCATTATTAGAGCATTGTTCCAGTGAGGAAAGGATGATGGAGACTATGATTCCCCCACAAGTCGGGATGAGACTCCAGACGAAAAATAGATAAAAGAGGCCAAAGAAGCCCAAATAAAAAAGGAGAAAGAAAAGAGGCCATAAAAAAGAGAAAAGGACCAAATAAAAAAATAAAAAATGAGAGAAAAAGAGAGAAGGGACAATGCTACTATCCTTTTACCACACTTGTGCTTCAAAGTAGCACCATGATCTTCATGATAGAGAGTCTCCTATGTTGTCACTTTCATACACTAGTGAGAATTTTACATTATAGAACTTGGCTTGTATATTCCAATGATGGGCTTCCTCAAAATGCCCTAGGTCTTCGTGAGCAAGCAAGTTGGATGCACACCCACTAGTTTCTTTTGTTGAGATTTCATACACTTATAGCTCTAGTGCATCCGTTGCATGGCAATCCCTACTCACTCACATTGATATCTATTGATGGGCATCTCCATAGCCCATTGATACGCCCAGTTGATGTGAGACTATCTTCTCCTTTTTGTCTTCTCCACAACCACCATTCTATTCCACCTATAGTGTTATGTCCATGGCTCACACTCATGTATTGCGCGAAGATTGAAAAAGTTTGAGAACAACAAAAGTATGAAACAATTGCTTGGCTTGTCATCGGGATTGTGCATGATTTAAATATTTTGTGTGGTGAAGATAGAGCGTAGCCAGACTATATGATTTTATAGGGATAGCTTTCTTTGGCCATGTTATTTTGAGAAGACATAATTGCTTAGTTAGTATGCTTGAAGTATTATCATTTTTATGTCAATATGAACTTTTATCTTGAATCTTTTGGATCTGAATATTCATATCACAAGTAAGAAGAATTACATTGAAATTATGCCAACTAGTATTCCACATCAAAAATTATCATTTTATCATTTACCTACTCGAGGACGAGCAGGAATTAAGCTTGGGGATGCTGATACGTCTCCAACGTATCTATAATTTTTGATTGCTCCACGCTATATTATCTACTGTTTTGAATGTTTATGGGCTTTATTTTACACTTTTATATCATTTTTGGGACTAACCTATTAACCCAGAGCCCAGTGCTAGTTTCTGTTTTACCCTGTTTTAGGAGGCGGGGGGAAAATTTCTTGTGATTGTGAGCAAATTGCTTGGCTTGTTTAATTAAGTTCAACTTCAAATTTACAGAAATTTTGCAAAAAAAAGTAAACTCTTCCATTGAAGGTTTTTTTATTTTCTATAATTTCATTTTTTAATATCCTATAGTTAAGCATATCAAGCTAACTTTCGAAGAAAAGGAAAATCAAACGGAGTCCAATTGACGTGAAACTTCACGGAACTCATTTTTGGAAGGAAAGAAGCCCAGAAGACTTAGAGTGCACGCCGGGGGATCTATGAGGAGCTCACGAGGTAGGGGGGCGCGCCCACCCCCCTAGGCGTGCCCTCCACCCTCGTGAGCCCCTCGTGGCCCCTGACGTACTTCTTCCGCCTATATATCTCCATATACCCTAAAAACATCCGTTGGCACAATAGATCGGGAGTTCCGCCGCCAGAAGCTTCCGTAGCCACCGAAAGCCAATCTAGACCTGTTCCGGCACCCTGCCGAAGGGGGCAATCCCTCTCCGGTGGCCATCTTCATCATCCCGGTGCTCTCCATGACGACGAGGGAGTAGTTCTCCCTCGGGGCTGAGGGTATGTACCAGTAGCTATGTGTTTGATATCTCTCTCTCTCGTGTTCTTGAGGTGATACGATCTTGATGTATCGCGAGCTTTGCTATTATAGTTGGATCTTATGTTTCTCCTCCCCCTCTACTCTCTTGTAATGAATTGAGTTTCCCCTTTGAAGTTATCTTATCGGATTGAGTCTTTAAAGATTTGAGAACACTTGATGTATGTCTTGTCGTGGATATCTGTGGTGACAATGGGATATCACATGATTCACTTGATGTATGTTTGGTGACCAACTTGTGGGTTCCTCCCATGAACCTATGCATAGGGGTTGGCACACGTTTTCGTCGTGATTCTCCGGTAGAAACTTTGGGGCACTCTTTGAGGTCCTTTGTGTTGGTTGAATAGATGAGTCTGAGATTGTGTGATGCATATCGTATAATCATACCCACAGATACTTGAGGTGACATTGGAGTATCTAGGTGACATTAGGGTTTTGGTTGATTTGTGTCTTAAGGTGTTATTCTAGTACGAACTCTAGGGCTGTTTGCGACACTTATAGGAATAGCCCAACAGGTTGATTGAAAAGAATAACTTTGAGGTGGTTTCGTACCCTACCATAATCTCTTCATTTGTTCTCCGCTATTAGTGACTTTGGAGTGACTCTTTGTTGCATGTTGAGGGATAGTTATATGATCCAATTATGTTATTTTTGTTGAGAGGACTTGCACTAGTGAATGTATGAACCCTAGGCCTTATTTCCTATCATTGCAATACCGTTTACGCTCACTTTTATCACTTGCTACCTTGCTGTTTTTATTATTTCAGATTACAAATACCTTTATCTACTATCCATATTCCACTTGTATGACCATCTCTTCGCCGAACTAGTGCACCTATACAGTTTACCATTGTATTGGGTGTGTTGGGGACACAAGACACTCTTTGTTATTTGGTTGCAGGGTTTCTTAAGAGAGACCATCTTCATCCTACGCCTCCTACGGATTGATAAACCTTAGGTCATCCACTTGAGGGAAATTTGCTACTATCCTACAAACCTATACACTTGGAGGACCGACAAAGAGAAGAAGGTTGTGTAGTAGACATCAATCCTATCTTGCAAGTCTATAGTCACCTATTATGTGTTATGATCCGTTAACCCCGAAGTGACAATAATCGGGATACTTACTGGTGATGACCGTAGTTTGAGGAGTTCATGTATTCACTATGTGTTAATGCTTTGGTCCGGTACTCTATTAAAAGGAGGCCTTAATACCCCTTAGTTTCCGCTAGGACCCCGTTGCCACGGGAGGGTAGGACAACAGATGTCATGCAAGTTCTTTTCCATAAGCACGTATGACTATATTCGGAATACATGCCTACATTACATTGATGAATTGGAGCTAGTTCGGTGTCACCCTAGGTTATGACTGTTACATGATGAACCGCATTCGGCATTATTCTCTATCACCGATCCATTGCCTACGAGCTTTCCATATATTGCTCTTCGCTTATTTACTTTTTCGTTGCTATTACTATCACCAGTACAAAATACCAAAAACATTACTTTTGCTACCGTTACCTTTTGCTATCGTTACCACTACTATCATATTACTTTGCTACTAAACACTTTGCTGCAGATATTAAGTTTCTAGGTGTGGTTGAATTGACAACTCAGCTGCTAATACTTGAGAATATTGTTTGGCTCCCCTTGTGTCGAATCAATAAATTTGGGTTGAATACTCTACCCTCGAAAACTGTTGCGATCCCCTATACTTGTGGGTTATCAGATCTCCACCGTCAACTTCGTCCATTCAGAGCATCTAATCGAGCGGAGCCATCCCGTGCGCTCGCCATCGAGTTCCTATTGACCATGTACACGGACGGCCACCATCGTCGATTGCCTCGTCTCCGGTCCACCTTCAGCCTCCCCGTCGATTCCATTGGAACCGTTGTGAGCTTCTCTTCCAAAACCCCCTCTCCCCCTCTGGATTTCGTCATCTTAGTCATCGTCCTCGAGATCGTACGAGCTCCCGGGTACGCGTACGTGCTGCTCCTGCCCATGGCCATGCCCACTTGCAGCTGCCGCACATTTGGGTTGCACCCATCCTGGCCACACGCACGCGCCCACCGCTGCTCGGTCGCTCTCGTGCTGCTCCCGCTCACAGCTGTGCTGTGTTCTGCTGCTGTCGGCTGCTAGCTCCTGCTGCTGCTCAGGCCGCTGTGCTGCTACTTTGCTGGTTGCTGGCTGTTGCCGCTGCTTAGCCACAACGCATAGTTGCTGCTGCTCAAACCTGTTATTGCGCTACCAAGCGGCTGCATGCGGCTGGCCATGGCGGGTGTGCCTGTGTGTGTGGTTAATTAGAGTAGGATTAGTTTAGTGCTACATTAGTATACTAATAGATGACATGTGGGTCCCCTTCAATTAGATTAAATAAATCATTTTAGATATATAATAACATTCTGACATGTGGGACCCTGGTACTATTCACTTTGACCAATCAAATTGACTCGGTCAATTTGGATTAATTAAAAATATAATAATCCCTGAAATTCCTAAATATTGATAAAACTTTGGAAAGTCATATAAAATAATCAGGTGCTCGGATGAAAATTGTCGGGGGGGATAGACCCCAGGCAGGCAACGGAACCCGGATCATTTGAAAAAACAACGGGGCCGGCATCACCCCTCAAGACGGCTCGCGCTCGGCCGAGTCACTAGACCCGTCCAAGCCCCCTCAACCCGGCCTAATCCGTGAGACTTCTCCAACAAGCTAGCCCAGGGCGGCCGAGCCCGGCGTAGCAAGACTTACCCAACAAGCCAACACCCCTTGGTGTGTACTCCAACCCGGCCAAGGGTCAGCGGTCGTCCCATCCCGGCTGTACGATGGGACGATTCGCCACCAACTGATGATCGAAGCCACAGTGTCCTACCCATGCCTTTCGTCAGCCAGACGAGGCAACGGTGCCCCCCACCTACCCGCTGACCAAGCTCGGCATGGCAACAGTGCACCCGTCGTCAACCATGATGCCAGCAAGCGGCGACCAGACGGAGCGCCACTGTAGCCAACTCGACTCGGCCATGCCCTAACGATCGACAAGACGGCCAACAGTGTCACCGTACCCGGCGGGCCCCATGCCCAGGGAACCCGGCGAGACCTAGTACCCAGCGGGTCACAGCACCAGGTCCCCAAACACTGACAATCCGGCCCTGCGGCCCTGTAACATTACCATTGTACCCATGCGGGTTGACCTATAAAACCCTAGGAGGCCTCCATGCACGAGAGAGGAAATGCAGTAGTAAACCACCCACATATAGGGAGAGAGCAGCCCAAGCCTCGGCCTGCCATTCTTCTTCCCCGATACAGCTCAAGGAGCAACTCTGTACTATAACACATAAACCACACTCGGCAGGACTAGGGGTGTTAACTCTCCGAAGAGCCCCGAACCTGGGTATGTCTTGCGTCCCGCGCTCACTCATCCAACCTCGCCTCCGGAGCCCACCAGTGCCCTCGAGCCTCCTCCTCTCTTTAGCCATCCCATGGCATCTGCCGTGCACCCACCACGACAGTTGGCGCCCACCGTGGGGCAGCTCGAGGTCCTGGCCAGAAGCTTGCTTCGGACGGAGCTCTACTTCGACTCTAACGAGCCCGTCATGCTGGCGGACGATGTCATCGACGCGCTCGCCGTCTCCTTTGCCGCGCTGCACATCTCCGATGCGCATGCGGCCGACGAGTACCCCCGGGAAGGTGCTCGACTTCTCCGACTCCCCCCTTTCCCTCGGCGGCGGCATTCCCACCGGGGAAATGGACCTCTGCGTCGAGGTTTTCGTCACCGACACTCCTTCTTCATCCAGCATGACGAGGAAGGCAACCAAAGCTAGGGCCGCAGCGGGTCGGGCCAGCCCGCTTGACCCCCTGAAGGCCACAATGCAGAGCCTGCGCGTCCCCATCGGCACCAACATCGATGCCTCCGACGTTGCCGAGGCCCAAACCCGCCTCGACGAGGATCGCCAGCGTCTACTGGACCTCACCGAGACGCTCACTGCCACGCAGCGCAGCCTCGACTCCGCTCAACTGGAGCGTAACGCAGCCTACGATTTCACGCCGGACGCGCCTGAGCCAAGCCGGGTCGCCGACGTGCGGGCCCGGGGCGGCGCGATCGGGCGCACCTTCGGCGCCATCCCTCCCGTCTACGAGACCCCCGTGAAGAACATGCGCGCTGCTTAGGCGGCCGTGGTCAGCCTGGACCAGCTCGCGGGCGAAGAGCTGCGGGACCGCCTCAAGAGGGTTAACGACCTCCTCGCTGCGGCTAACGCGCGGCAGAATCGCCTCAACCAACTCACTAAGCCGTCTAGATCCGGCTCCGTCTGTGTCGCTGGACCCGGCGATTTCCGGTACACGGTGTCCTCCACGCCCGGCAAAGCGCACTCTGGCCGCACCCTGACCCGGCGCAACCCCGCCCTGACAACCGCCGGAGGTTTGGGCGACGAGCCGACCTCGGAGGCCCGATGTAGGCTCGACCCCCTGCTCCAACCCGGCCGACGTCCGACGGGAGGAGACCCGGCCCCTCGTGGCATGGTGACTGATCGGCTGGGACCGCGCGCCATCGACGACACCGACGCCCATCACCGCCTTGACCAACTCACCCTTTCCCAAGATCTGGAGGAAACCGGCCCCGTCGGGCCAGCATGCTTCGGACCATGCATCCGAGGTGAGCCCTTTACCAAAGGGTTCATGCTCCCCCACGACACCCCCAAGTGCAATGGCACCGTGAAGCCGGAGGACTAGCTCAACGACTACACCACCTCCATCCGCATCGCCGGCGGCAACCGCCACCTCGCCGTGCGCTACACACCCCTCATGCTCCAAGGGTCGACCCGCACCTGGTTGAACAGCCTGCCGGAGGGCAGCATCAACCCGTGGGTCGATTTCGAGCAAGCCTTCATGTGCAACACCGACACGTACAAGCGACCCGGCCGCCCTAGTCAGCTCGCCATGTGCGTGCAGGGACCGGCGGAGACCGGCCGCGAGTACCTCGCACGCTGGACCGAGCTTCGAAATAGCTGCGAGGGCGTCCATGAAGTCCAAGCAATTCAATACTTCGTCAATGGGTTTCACGCCACCCTCCTCAAGCACAAGCTCTTGCGCTCCAAGCCGGCCACCATGGTCGCGCTCATGGTGACGACGGACAAGTACGCCACCGCTGACTCCGCCATGAAGATCCAGGTGGCGCTGGATGAGGCCGGCAAAGCAAGCTGGTTCTCCCTCCGAAGCCGACCGGCGAAGGAACCGGCAGCAGCCCAACCAGCAGAACAACCAGCGTAAGGCCGATCAGCCGGCTAGGCGCTACGACAACCGGCTTGTTGCGGCCGCCGAGCAGGCGCCCGCGACCCGACCCGGCCGCCAAGCGCCGGTAGACCAGCAAGACGACATGGCAACCCGCTATGAGTTTCGAGGAGATGCTCGACGCTCCCTACAAGCACCATAGTGGCGCAAGGCCGTCCACGCACACGCTTCGGCAGTGCGCCATCACCAAGCGCATCATGAGGGGCGACGTCCCGCCTCCTCCGGCCCCGGCTCCGGGAACGGGATAGCCGCCTCCGCCTCCACCACCGCCCTCGGCCGGCAGTGCGATGCGCGACGACGCCTACCCGGCCCAGAACGCAACCTACGTCATCTTCACCAGCCTCGGCAACGACAAGCGCAATGAGCGCCTCCTTGGGCAGGAGATGAACACCGTCATCCCGGCCAAGACGGAGTACATGCATTGGTCGGAGCGCCCGATCACCTGGACTCGACGGGACCACCCGACCGTCATGCCAAACCCGGGTGGTTACGCCCTTGTCCTCGACTCCACGATCATCGCACCTCGGCACACGTGCAAGTTCTCCTGGGTGCTCATCGACAGCGGCAGCAGCATCAACATCCTCTACCGCGACACCATGACCAAGCTCGGCCTCGAGGCCAAGGACTTGGAGCCGACCCAGACGGTTTTCCACGGCATCGTTCCCGGCCTCTCCCGCTCCCCGGTCGGCTGGGTCCGACTCGACGTCCTATTTGTCGGTAGCAGCCACTTTCGACGCGAGCCGATCTGGTTCGAGGTGGTGGACCTGTCCAGCACGTATCATGCGCTGTTGGGCCAGCCCGCACTCGCCAAGTTCATGGCGGTCCCCCACTATGCCTATCTGAAGATAAAGATGCCAGGTCCGAACGGCCTCATCACCATCACTGGCGACTACCGCAAGTCCATGGAGTGCGCCCAAGACGGCGCCAAGCTGGCCGAGTCGCTGGTCGTAGCCGAGGAGCGGCGCCAGCTCGACCGGATCATCGCCCTGGCCCAAGAGACGGCGGCCGCACCCGTCCCGGTCGAGGACCCAGCCGACGAGGCCTCATTCAAGCCCTCCAAGGACACCAAGAAGGTGAAGTTGAACCCGGAAGACCCCGACTACAGCAAGTATGTTGTCGTAGGCACCCGCCTCGATAGCAAATAGCAAGGCGAGCTCGTCGACTTCCTCCGTGAGAATCGGGATATCTTTGCATGGACCCCAAAGGACATGCCGAGTATCCCGAGGGAGAACACTGAGCACAAACTCCACATCCGCAAGGACGCCAAGCCCATCCACCAACCCCTATGACGTTTTTCCGAAGAGAAGAGAAGGACCATTGGTGAAGAGGTCGCCAAGCTTTTGGCGGCCGGCTTCATCATGGAAGTATTTCACCCCGAGTGGCTGGCCAACCCAGTCCTCATTTTGAAGAAGATCAACACCTGGCGCATGTATATCGACTACACCAGCCTGAACAAGGCCTGCCCCAAAGACCCGTTCGCTCTCCCGTGGATCGACCAAGTCATCGACTCCACCGCCGGGTGTGAGCTCATGTTCTTCCTGGATGCTTACTCCGGCTATCACCAGATCAAGCTGGACCCGGCCGACGCCCTGAAGTCATCCTTCATCACGCCCTTTGGGGCGTATTGGTACATCACCATGTCGTTTGGCTTGAAGAACGCCGATGCCACTTTCCAGCGCGGCATGCAGAAGTGCCTGCTGTCGCAACTCGGCCGCAATATCCACGTCTACATGGACGACATCGTGGTGAACACCAAGCAGCACCTCACGCTCCTCGACGATCTGAAGGACACCTTCGCCAACCTACGCGAGTACAAGGTCAAGCTCAACCCGGAGAAATGCGTCTTCGGCATCCCGGCCGGAAAGCTACTCAGCTTCCTCGTCTCGGAGCGCGGCATTGAGGTGAACCCGGAGAAAATCAAGGCCATCGAGCGCATGCGCAAGCCGGCCCAGCTGCGCGATGTCCAGAAGTTCACCGGCTTCTTGGCCTCGGTCAGCCGGTTTCTCAGTCGGCTAGGCGAGAGGGCCCTACCCCTGTATCAGCTGATGAAGAAGACGACGCCGTTCGAATGGAACGACCAGGCGGATAAAGCCTTCCGGGATCTCAAGCGCGTGCTCTCCACCGCACCAGTCCTGGCCGCACCAGCTGAGAAGGAGCCACTGTTGCTCTATATCGCTACGACCTCGCAGTCGGTCAGCATGGTGATGGTGGTCGAGCGACCAGAGAAGGACAGGGTCCAAGCCGTCCAGCGTCCCGTCTACTACCTGAGCGAGGTGCTCTCCGCCTCGAAGTAGAACTACCCGCACTACCAGAAGATGTGTTACGGCATGTACTTCACTGCCAAGAAATTGAAGCAGTACTTCCAAGAGCATGTCATCACCGTGGTCAGCACGGCCCCTCTCGACGACATCATCGGGTGCCGGGATGCCTCTGGCTGGGTCGCCAAGTGGGCACTCGAGCTAGCCGGCATACCATCCTCTACGAGCCCCGCACCACAATCAAGTCCCAAGCTTTGGCCGACTTCCTCGTCGACTGGACCGAGACCCACTACCTGCCGCCGCCTCTAGACTTGACGCACTGGCGCATGCACTTCAACGGCTCGAAGATGCGACTCGGCCTGGGAGCCGGCATAGTGCTGTCCTCCCCCAAGGGCGACCGGCTCAAGTATGCGCTCTAGATCCACTTCGCCGCCTCCAACAACGTCTCTGAGTACGAAGCCCTTGTGCACGGCCTCCGGCTTGCCAAGGAACTCGGCATCCGGCGCATCCTGTGCTTCGGCGACTCAGACCTGGTGGTGCAGAAGTGCTCAGGCGAGTGGGACGCGCACGACTCCAACATGGCGAGCTACCGCTTCCTCGTCGAGAAGCTGTCCGGCTTCTTCGAGGGCTGCGAGTTCCTCCACGTCCCACACATGGAGAACGAGGCGGCCGACACGCTCGCCAAGATCGCCTTGTCTCGGCAGTCCATCCCATCCGGCGTCTCCCTTGAGCATCCGCACAAGCCGTCCGTCAAGCCATCTCCGGACTCCGAGTCCATCCATGTGCCACCCGACTCGTCCGCGCCTCAACCCGGCCCGGGGACTGCTCCAACCGACCCGGACGCGCCTCAACCCGGCCCGGGGACTGCTCCATCCAACCCGGTCGTGCCTCAACCCGGTCCGAGGGCTGTCGAACCCGTCCTGGAGGCTGCCGAACCTATCTCGGGGGACGCCGACCCAGAGCCTGAAATAGTGGCCGTCTTCTCCGTGGTGACAGCGCCATCCTGGGCCCTGCCCATCTTGGAGTTGCTGGAGAACGGGGTCCTCCCCATGGACGAGACAGAAGCTCGGCAAGTGCAGCATCGAGCGTCCGCCTACAGCATCATCAACAATGAGCTTGTCAAGCGCAGCTCCACCGGCGTGTTCCAATGATGCATCGAGCGGGGCAAGGGTATTGAGATCCTCCTCGACATACACCAGGGCGAGTGTGGGCACCACGCCGCCTTGCGGTCCCTGGTGGCCAAGGCCTTCCGCCATGGTTTCTATTGGCAACGGCCATCAAAGACGCAGAGTCACTCGTCAACAAGTGTGAGGGATGCCAGCGCTTTAGCAAGCGCAGCCACCAGCCGGTGTCAGCACTCCGGACCATCCCGATTGCCTGGCCCGTCGCGGTCTGGGGACTCGACATGGTGGGGGCCTTCAAGACCGTCCGAGGTGGCATGACGCATTTGCTGGTGGCGGTGGACAAGTTCACCAAATGGATCGAAGCAAGGCCAATCAAGAAGCTGGACGGCCCGACGGTCATTCGGTTCATCAAGGACATCGCGGTGCGCTACGGCATGCCGAATAGCATTATCACGAACAACGGCACCAACTTTGCCAAGGGTGTGCTCGCGTAGTACTGCTCCGCCTCCGGCATCCGCCTCGACCTGGCTTCCGTTGCACATCCACAGTCCAACAGCCAGGTCGAGCGGGCCAACGGCCTCATCCTATCCGGCATCAAGCCGCGGCTCATCGAGCCACTCATCCGTTCCCCTGGTAGCTGGCTCGACAAGCTGTTGGCCGTCCTCTGGAGCCTTCGCACCACGCCAAACCGGTCGACCGGGTTCACCCCATTCTTCCTCATCCACGGAGCAGAAGCCCTCATTCCGACCGATGTCGAGTTTGACTCGCCGTGTGTCACAATGTACACGGAAGCCGAAGCTAAAGAAGCTCACAAAGACGGTGTCGACCTGCTCGAAGAAGCACGCCTCCTAGCACTCAGTCGCTCGGCCATCTACCAGCAAGGCCTGAGGCACTACCACAGCAAGAAAATCAAGCCCGTCGCCTTTCGGGAGGGAGACATTGTCCTCCGCCTCGTCCAGCAGCAGGCCGGCCAGCACAAGCTGTCCTCCCCATGGGAGGGCCCCTTCATGTCAGCAAGGCCTTGTGCGATCGCAATGCGTACTACCTCATCGACTCCCGCAATACAAATAAGTGCAAAAGGGACACCGCCGGCGAAGAAACAACCCGGCCATGGAATGTGGAGCTCCACCGCCCGTTTTATAGTTAGCCATATGCACGTATGTATCACTACCTTTTGTAACCATCTGGAAACTATGGGACCCCCGAACGACACTCGGGGCTGCCCTTTTTCGTGACCAAGCTATTGTGTCCCCTACATTTCATGCATTACCTTGTAAGCCAACCCGACCGCCGGATCGACTCGCTCGACACGGGGGCTGGCCGGCTTGGCCACCCGCCGCTTCCCTTAGCAACTCCCGACGCATCGGACCGCCGCAGCCTCTCACTTCACCCTAAGCCGCAGAACCGGCTTCGACTGTTGGCAGGGAAGCACATGAGACCAGAGCGCCAGTGCGCCTCAAGCACTAAGTCAAGAA
>NC_041384.1:617767673-617865202 GCF_002162155.2 Triticum dicoccoides | reverse complement strand
GAGAAGTCGCGGGAAAAAACTTCAAAGACAAAGAGCAAGAGAGATGGAATCCATGAGTTTCTTCGCACCCTACCGGGTCGCTTGACCCGGCCCTCGCCACTCCAAGCTGCCAAGCAACCGGACGCCCGCCAACCCGGCCTTGCTGGGTTGCCGCCGACCGGCCCAGTGGGTGCTTTCGCTCACGCTCAATGTTATGAAAGCCTAAATACTACATGATCCCCTCAAACGGTCGAACCCCTTGTCATGGACCGGAGCCTCAGCCGTCAGACTCACAGGAGAGAAGCCCAAGATGGAAGAATGCAGGAAAACGGCTCGAAAAAATGAAAAAGCAAAGGCGCAAACATTCACAAGGCTCATACACCGTAAATTAAGAAACAGGCCCAAGGCCAAAGTTCATTACACCCAAGTCAACCCCCAGTGGGTGGGTGGACCTGCTACCTAATAGAAATTTTTAGAAAGATTAAATCAGGTATCTCCGCCGCCGGATCGCGCAGCCTCCGGATCCACTAAGGTGACGGCATCGTCCTTTCCGGCGTCCGCATCGCGATAGATGCCCGTCTCCTCAGAGCTACCCTCCGGGTCGTCCAGAAGAAGGCCGTAGTCCTCAGTAGGCACGACTCCGCCATCCTCCACCCGCTCCGGCTGGAACTCGTCATGGAAGGCAAACTCGGCGATGTAGCTGGCCCAAGCGGCGATCCGTCCGGCCTTCGCCTGCAGCTGGCTCTCCGAGCCGTCCCGTTGGCCCATCAATGCGTCCAGCGCTAGATCCGGGTGCCAGGACAGCACGCACCAAAGCGCCATCTCAGCACCAGCTCGGGCGACAGAAACCCGCCACTCATGAAGCTGGTCCGGGCCCGCCTCCAACCACCTCGCCAGCCGCGTGACGCTGCTCGGCGCGACGGTGCCCGGCCAGAGGGCCGCCATCATTGCCGCACCAGTCACAGAAAGCCACCCCATCTGCTTTCCGAGGACTCGCAGACGGGCCTCAGCGGCGGCCATGATCTCCGGGAAGGTCCAGGCCACCTGCGGGTTAGTCCCGGAGCCAACGACTCCTTGCGGGTCGTGTTGAAAGCGGACCGCCTCCTCTGTCAGCTGGCGCGTCTCCGGGAAGGCCCCTGTCAAAGAGAAAAGCAAGTCAGAAGAAAGCCACTAAGGAAGAAAACTGGAGTTCCAACCCGGTAACGACAAAACCGGAGGAAAGCACTTACTGGAAAAGGACTCTTCCAGGTGCTGCGCTTCGAGCAACGTACCGCGCCACTCTCGGGCGATGGTGCGGTCACGCTCCTGGAGTGCCTTCTCCATCTCGGTGACCTTGGCAAGGGCCATCTTCAGCTCCGCGTCCTTATCCTCGGCCGCCTTCCCGGTCTCCTCGTGGTGTCAGGCCTCCGCGTGTCGGTCTCCTCCGCCGCGGCCACCAGCGCCTTTAGGCGCTCCACCTCGGCTTGGAGCTGCCCCTTGTCATCGGCCAGCTAGTCGCGTTGCTGGTCCGCCTCGGCAAGGGCCTACTGCGCCTCCAAGACCTTGGCGGCCTCCACCTTAAGGCGCTCCACCTTGGCCTCGAGGCGGCCCTTCTCGCCCTCCAGTCGCTCCTGTAGCCGGCTGGCTTCGTCAAGCGCCCGCCGGGCACCCGTCGCCTCCGCCCTCGCCCACTCCACCTCGGCTCCAAGCCGACCGGCGTCAGCAACGAGCCGGTCGTAGTGGAAGCCGGCCCGGACCAGCCGCGTCCTCCAAGACAGCACCTCGGCTGCAGAAAAGAAGCTCAGAAACAAAGTACTACTTAAGATTCGACCCAATTGATACGCAGTTGACCCGAATCTTGGGGGCTACACCTAGTGGGTGTGCGCGCCCCCACTAGAAAAGAGCGTGCAAAACAAGTACCCGCCGTGGCGTGGAGTTCCTCCTCCTTGGCGGGAAGCCACTCCTTGAGACAACAGTGTGTCTCAAGGAGCCGGTTGAAGATGCTAACCCGGTAGGCGTCCAGTTGCTGTAAAAAGAAGTGATCAATATAAGACATCAAGATAAGATTTGACCCAACTGCTGCGCAGTTGGCCCGAATCTCGGGGGCTACACCCAGTGGGTGCGCTGGCGCGCCCCCATGAAGTAAAGGCAATAAAAGGGAAAGAAGAACGCAAAAGGAACTTACAAGCATGGCACGCTCTAGCTCCTGCGTCGCCTCGACCTCGGCCTGGGCGAAGGCCTGGATCCGGTCCGCCCGCCCTCGCAGGCGCCGAGTCACGGCATTCATCGCCGCCTCCTCCTCGCCGGTTCCGCTCCACACCGGCTGCGACCCGGCAGCCTGGCGGCCCCCGGGCTTGAGCACCATGTTTCGAAGCCGGCTCCGTTGGCCGACTAGCCCACGGCTCCACCACCAGCGGTGTCTCGCTTGCGGCCCCCGGGCCGCTCCCGCCGGCGCCGTCCGTGATGCCTCCCCCAAGATAGCGCCTCCGCCGGCTCCCGCCCACTCGACCACGTCGGTCCGTGCCGGGACACCGTCCCCAACGACCACGACCTCTCGGTCGAGGTCCATCGAGTCGACGCGGACACCGTGGCCGTGCTCCCCCTCCGACGACGGCACAAAGGCCGCCTCCACCACCACCGTTCCCGCCGGCATCTCCGGCCACACCGGCTCCTCATCGGCTCCCAACCACGCCGCCGCGGCGCTAACCCAGGCCTGGGTCGATGCCGCCTCCAGCTCGGTCCGCCAGGCCAGGCCTTCGGCGTCGGACGAGTCCAGATCAAGGTCTGGATCCGCCAGCCCCTCTTCCTCCTCATCCTGGTCGACGGTGCTGGACCGGCTCCTCCAGAACGCGACGCCCTTGGCGGACGCCGCGTCCGCCGCCACCACCGCCTATGATATCGGCGACCTGAAACGCAAGATGAAGTAAATACAAGACAAGCAAAGCTGCTCGACGACTCGGTCCGAGCTAGAAGAAAAGCTTACCGCGGCACCACCAGGACGGCGGGTCTCGCCGCCCTCTCCTACTGTGTGGCGTGCCTCCTCTTGGCGGCCGGCTTCGCCACCCCATATGGGTCCACTACGCGCTTCGCGGTCGAGGCTCGCGGCGCAACATTGTCCTTCCCATGTGGCCGCCTCGCCGCCGGCGCTCCCCAAGGCAACATGGCCCCAACCACGCCGCCGCCTCCTCCACTTAGCGCCGCTGCAGCTTGGCGCCACGTGCCCGCGTCGGATGTCGCCTCCTCCCCTCCGCCGTGAGCCTCGGGCTCCTCCTAGGCAGCGCGCACCACCTGCGCCCGCGCCCGGTCATAAGGATGTTGAATGGCATTCAGAAGCACTTTCCGCGTCTGGTCGGGGCGGACAATAAGATAAGCGCCAGCAAAGAATGGGGACCAAGGACTCACTGCGGGTGCCGGGTTCACACAACTATAAGGGGCCTTCCCGAACTCCCAGTCGCCTTGGAGATTGGCGTTGGAAATGTCGTTGACCTGGCGTGCGACCACGTCCGCGCCCAGCCGCGTGTTCGCCATGCAGTTGGGATCCTGGAGGCCGGTCATCTCCCCGATGAGATGGCTGCACTGCTGCAGAGGCGACACCCTGTGAACAACGAAGGCAGTGATGAGGTCGGTGCCGGTGAGCCCCACCCACTCCTTCATCACCGATACCCGCTCACACAGGTTGAGCACCTCCTGCGATGGGTGTTTGGGGTAGTATCCACAGTTCTGTTTCTCCTTCAGCGAAAAGTTGACGAAGGGAGGCAGGTTGATGCGGTCCGTGCCAAGGTTGCGGACGTAGAAGAAAGAGTTCTGCCACTTCTTGGCAGAATCCTCCAGCGGCATCTTCGGGCAGTCAGCGCCCGACCGTTTCGAGATGACGGCAGCCCCGCACTCCGACATCTCCCCGGCCCTCGGCCCCTGCTGCTTCAAGGAAAAGAAGCGTACCCAAAGGTCGATCGAAGGTTCGACCCCCAGGTACCCCTCGCAGAGGGTTACGAAGCCGGACAGCTGCACAATGGCACCGGCGCCAGATGATGAGGCTGGAGCCCAAAGAACTCCAGGAAGTCGTGGACGAAGCTGCTCGCAGGAAGCCCGAACCCGCGCTCGAAGTGCGCGTGAAAGCACAAGTTCTCCCCGGGTAATTTTGGTAATTAATGTCAACATATATCTTGTTGGACTAATACTTTCATCTAGCATATTTTAGATAAGTTCAACAGTGGAGTGGCTTGGACTAGAGGATGTGGGACCCCTTCAAGATGATGAAGACAAATGATTGGCTCTAGCTCAAAGCTCAGGACTCTACATTTTTCATTTTAGTGATCTAAGATCACATTGAGTCCATTGGAAAGCCAATACTATTAAGAGGGGATGAGGTGTTGCTTAATGAGGTTATTGCTCAAAGTTCTTAGTGATATACTCCACAACCCACAACCATTTTCTCATATCCAAATATATCCCAAACCAAAAGTCAAACTCCGCCCCACCAATTTGATCTATTTGGCGCCATCGAGTTCACTTCACATAGCCACTGCCACAAACCCTAATCAATTCGGTCTCACCGAGATGGGCTTGCAAACTCTCTATTGCCTATTGCATTAATTTCCGTCTCACCGAAGCATGACATCGGTCCCACCGAGTTTGCTTGGCCAACTCTCTGTTTAGCTTATTACTAAAATAGGTCCCATCGAATTTGTGTAATCGGTCCAACCGAGATGAGGCTTTACCCTAACCCTAGCACATCGGTCCCACCGAGTTGATCAAGTCGGTCCCACCGAAAACCCTAATGGTCACATTATGAACTAAATTGGTCTGACCGAGTTGTATGATTCGGTCCCACCGAGTTTGGTGATTTGTGTGTAACGGTTAGATTTTGTGTGGAGGCTATATATACCCCTCCACCCACTCTTGATTCGTGGAGAGAGCCATCAGAACATGCCTACACTTCCAACATACATTTTCCGAGAGAGAACCACCTACACTTGTGTTGAGGTCAAGATACTTCATTCCAACCACATAAATCTTGATCTCTATCCTTCCCCAAGTTGCTTTCCACTCAAATCATCTTTCCACCAAATCCAATCCTATGAGAGAGAGATGAGTGTTGGGGACACTATCATTTGAAGCACAAGAGCAAGGAGTTCATCATCAACGCACCATTTGTTACCTCTTGGAGACTGGTGTCTCCTAGATTGGTTAGGTGTCACTTGGGAGCCTTCATCAAGATTGTGGAGTTGAACCAAGGAGTTGGTACGGGCAAGGAGATCGCCTACTTCGTGAAGATCTACCCTAGTGAGGCAAGTCCTTCGTGGGTGATAGCCATGGTGGGATACACAAGGTGGCTTCTTCGTGGACCCTTCGTGGGTGGAGCCCTTCGTGGACACGCGCAACCGTTACCCTTCGTGGGTTGAAGTCTCCATCAACGTGGATGTACGATAGCACCACCTATCGGAACCACGCCAAAAATATATGTGTCTTCAATTGTGTTTGCACACTCCAATCCCATCCATTTACATTCTTGCAACTTGCATGATTTACTTTCCGGTGCTCATATACTCTTGTCATGCTTGCTTGATATGTATTGTGAATTGATGTCTACTACACAACCTTATTCTTGTAGACATTGTTGGGCCTCCAAGTGCAGAGGTTTGTAGGACAGTAGCAAATTTCCCTCAAGTGGATGACCTAAGGTTTATCAATCCGTAGGAGGCGTAGGATGAAGATGGTCTCTCTTAAGCAACCCTGCAACCAAATAACAAAGAGTCTCTTGTGTCCCCAACACACCCAATACAATGGTAAATTGTATAGGTGCACTAGTTCGGCGAAGAGATGGTGATACAAGTGGTATATGGATAGTAGATAATAGTTTTTGTAATCTGAAATAATAAAAACAGCAAGGTAGAAAGTGATAAAAGTGAGCGTAAACGGTATTCCAATGATAGGAAATAAGGCCTAGGGTTCATACTTTCGCTAGTGTAAGTCCCCTCAACAATACTAACATAATTGGATCACATAACTATCCCTCAATATGCAACAAAGAGTCACTCCAAAGTCACTAATAGTAGAGAACGAACAAAGAGATTATGGTAGGGTACGAAACCACCTCAAAGTTATTCTTTCCAATCAATCCGGTGGGCTATTCCTATAAGTGTCACAAACAGCCCTTGAGTTCGTACTAGAATAACACCTTAAGACACAAATCAAGCAAAACCCTACTGTCACCTAGATACTCCATTGTCACCTCAAGTATCCGTGGGTATGATTATACGATATGCATCACACAATCTCAGATTCATCTATTCAACCAACACATAGAACCTCAAAGAGTGCCCCAAAGTTTCTACCGGAGAATCACGACGAAAACGTGTGCCAACCCCTATGCATAGGTTCATGGGTGGAACCCGCAAGTTGGTCACCAAAACATACATCAAGTGGCACGTGGTATCCCATTGTCACCACAGATATCCATGGCAAGACATACATCAAGTGTTCTCAAATCTTTAAAGACTCAATCAGATAAGATAACTTCAAAGGGGAAACTCAATTCATTACAAGAGAGAAGAGGGGGAAGAAACATCATAGGATCCAAATATAATAGCAAAGCTCGCGATACATCAAGATCGTGCCAAATCAAGAACACGAGAGATCATCAAACCATAGCTACTGGTACGTACCCTCAGCCCCGACGGAGAACTACTCCCTCATCATCATGGAGAGCGCCGGGATGATGAACATGGCCACCGGTGAGGGTTCCCCCCTCCGGCAAGGTGCCGGAACAGGGTCCCGATTGACTTTTGGTGGCTACGGAGGCTTCTAGCGGTGGAACTCCCGATCTATCTTGTGTTCTGGAAGTTTTAGGGTATATGGAGTTATATAGGCAGAAAAAGCACGTCAGGGGAGCCACGGGGGCCCCACGAGGCAGGGTGTAACGCCCCGGACACACCCGCCAGTGGTTGTTACTCCTGGCGGGATCTAGACTGGCCCCACAGATCAATACTAGTCTTTTCTGCGCACTTTGTCCTCACTCATGCGCACCCGGGAGCAACTTCCCAGTCGGTCACCCATGCTGACACTACTCCAAGCTGAGCACGCTTAACTTTGGAGTTCTATCCGATTGGGCTCCCGGAAAAGAAGGAATTCCTTATTGATATGAGTAGTCTATCATCCCTAATAAGCCAGGCCATCACATACACCCCCACTCAGAGGAACCGACGTCCTCGTCGGGCCACGGGAACGTTCCCTCTTGGCACATACGTCTGTGCATCCAGTCCGGTACTTGTGCCATGCCGGGTGCCACGATGGGTCACAAACGTCATGAACAACATGACCGCGCACCTGTCCGCAAACATCCGTGTAACCGCGAAGGTCGGCTCTGATACCAACTTGTAACGCCCCAGACACACCCGCCGGTGGTCGTTACTCCTGGCGGGATCTAGACTGGCCCCACAGATCAATACTAGTCTTTTCTGCACACTTTGTCCTCACTCATGCGCACCCGGGAGCAACTTCCCGGTCGGTTACCCATCCCGACACTACTCCAAGATGAGCACGCTTAACATAAAATGGTCTAATGAATTACTGTAGCATTGTTGATTTCACTAAAAGGCTACACAACTTTGAGAAAAATCAAGTGTGGACATTGGTCGAGAAGCCCGACAACAACCACAACATCATCAGTACCAAATGGGTGTTTCGCAACAAGCAAGACGAAGATGGTCAAGTCGTCCGCAACAAAGCTCGTCTAGTCGCCCAAGGCTATACTCAAGTCGAAGGTATGGACTACGGTGAGACATATGCCCCCATTGCTAGACTTGAATCCATCCGCATCTTACTTGCCTATGCTAATCACCATGATATCACTTTATACCAAATGGACATTAGCAGTGCTTTTCTAAACGGTGAAATTGAGGAGAAAGTTTATGTTAAACAACCTCCCGGCTTTGTCAATCCTAAGAAACCCGATCATGTTTACAAACTTCACAAAGCCCTTTATGGTCTTAAACAAGCTCCTAGAGTGTGGTATAAATGCTTGACCAAGTTTCTTATTGAAAAGGGCTTTGAAATTGAAAAATTAGATTCTACTCTTTTTACTAAACGGGTTAATAGTGAGTTATTTGTATGCCAAATTTATGTTAATGATATCATATTTGGCTCAACTAACCCTCATTTTAATGAAAAGTTTGGAAAGCTAATGTCGGTGAAGTTTGACATGGTGTGTTGAGTGAACTCAAGTTCTTTCTTGGTTTGCAAATCAAGCAAACTAAGTAAGGCACCTTTGTTTCTCAAACAAAGTACACCAAGGACTTATTCAAGAAGTTCAACATGCAAGAAAGCAAAGGTATGAAAACTCCCATGCCTACTAGTGGACATCTTCACTTGACTAAGGACGGTGAACCGGTTGATCAAAAAGTTTATTGCTCTATGATCGGTTCATTGTTATATCTATGTGCCTCTCATCCCAATATTATACTAAGTGTGTGCATGTGTGCATGATATCAAGCGGCCCCCAAAGAATGTCATCTTAAGGCTGTGAAAAGGATAGTGAGATACCTAATACATACACCAAATTTTGGCATTTGGTATCCTAAGAGGTCGTCTTTTGATCTTGTTGGCTACTTCTACTGGGACTATGCCGGAGACAAGGTTCATAGAAAGTCCACTTGGGGTACTTGTCAATTTCTTGGTAGATCTCTTGTGTCTTGGTCTTCCAAGAAACAAAACTCGGTATCCTTATCCACCACCGAAGCGGAATACATTGCCGCTGGTTCATGTTGTGCTCAATTACTTTGGATGACCCAAACTCTTAAAGATTATGGGATTAATGTGAAACATGTTCCATTGCTTTGTGACAATGAGAGTGCTATTAAGATTGTTCACAATCCCGTGCAACATTCTCGAACTAAGCATATTGAAGTTTGTCATCATTTCATTCGAGATCATGTTGCTAAAGGGGACATCGATCTTAAGCATGTTCGTAACGATAAGCAATTGGCGGATATATTCACCAAACCGCTTGATGAGAAAGTCTTTTGCCGTTTGAGAGGTGAATTGAACATCATTGATGCTTCAAACTTGGAGTAGAAACTCCATTTGGATACATGCAAGGCATGAATCTATGAAAAATCCTTGATATTTCTCTTATGATGATATTCATATGTCTTGGATATATTTGCACCCTTGCATGTTATCTAACCCTTGTAGGTACTTGGATGAATCTAAATCTATGAGATAGCAACCCACTCACATCTTGAGCGATCTCTACATTACCAAGTCTCTACAATACGGTGGTTGATGACAAGGAAGCACGAAACCCTTTAATATATCCTTTGACAAATTATATGTATCAAACTTCATGATTGTCATTTTGGATACACAAGTGCTCTTCCTTGCAAAACTAACCCATGTAGGTAGATGAACTCAACTCCAAGTGGTGCTCCCAACCATTCTTGTGCTACATCAACCTTGAGCACCCCACACAAGTTCAACTACATGATCAAGATCAACACCACCACCCAAGGTATGCCATTCCATCTTAGAGAAGCTTTACCTCAAGGCATAGGTCAAAGCAGCTCAACAAGATGTGAATACATCAAATGCTTAAACGAAAAATGGTAACCCCATTTTGAGCTTAAACGATGAGTATGACTTACAATCAAGTGTTCTTACTTGACTCCTCAGTCAATATACTCTAACAGAGGTGACTTTGTCATCGCCCAATTCTAGATGAAGTTCTCTAGTGTTTCCTTGAGTTTTTGCAAACTTCATCTAGATTTCCTTTTCTTTGGTTTGTTCTGCATTCCTTGCATCCAATTCCTTGCAAATCCTTGTGAGAACTTTCTTGTCTAGTGAGCTGAGGTGACAAGTGTTTTCTCTGTGATAAACTCAGTCACACCGGTTTGTTGTTTTCGGTCCAACTGAACTCTTTCGGTGCAACCGGAACATACCACTCGCTGCAACCGATTTCACTATAGGAAAGGCAACTTGCCACTTGTTCTTGCATTCTTCTTGCTCCAGCTCCACTCAATGATTCTTGTCCTCTACCAGCATCACATTCGACTTGCTGCTTTGCTTTGTGACTCAAGGACCAAACCCATTGTAACAAACATCCAGAAGAGCCCTTCTTGGAAATTGATGTCAAAGGGGGAGAGAGAGAGATCACATCAAAGCTTAATCATTTCTATAGGGGGGAGAGAATACTCAGGGGGAGAGAGTTCTTTAATGAGAAAGAAGTATCACATCAAAGACCCCGGATGCTTGATGTTCAATAGGAGGGAAGTTACATGTCTTTAAGAGGGGAAAGACATGTTCATTTTATTTTATTTTTCTTTCTTTCGTTGCTCTGATTTTCTGTTCCCTATCTTCTCCCAGTATCCCAAGCAAGATTCAGGGGGAGGAAGACATCTAAGGGAAGGAAATCCTTGAATTCATTGCATATCTTTACCTTTTGGGGACATGTCTATATCAAATAGAGTACTCAGTACTCACTCTCTACATGTCATCCCAGTCTTGGTACTCGTGTGGTTTCTTTTGGTTACTCTGGCTTGTAAATGTATCTGTGTCATCTAACCTTGTTTACTCAAGTTCATTTCTCCTAAGCCAACTCAAGACCACAAGGTAAGTATATGCATCACACTCATGTGCATGAGGACTTCTTGCTAACGTACATATTGTTTGCAAGAAAGACTCATGAGCATTTAGGTACATTTCCTATATTTACATCTTTTGCTCTGATGCATATAACCAAGATACATGTAACACATTGCTTACTCTGTCATGCTATGCATTCACATGTTCTTATATTCCATATTTACATGATTGCATACATATAGGGGGAGCCTATGCATGTTACATGTCTTTCCAAAGCTTTACCTGTTATTCTCTATATCTTTATCTAAAGCTTTGATGTATGTTGTCATCAATTACCAAAAAGGGGGAGATTGAAAGCACAAGTGCTCCTGGGTAATTTTGGTAATTAATGTCAACATATCTCTTGTTGGACTAATACTTTCATCTAGCATATTTCAGATAAGTCCAACAGTGGAGTGGCTTGGACTAGAGGATGTGGGACACCTTCAAGATGATGAAGACAAATGATTGGCTCTAGCTCAAAGCTCAGGACTCTACATTTTTCATTTTAGTGATCCAAGATCACATTGAGTCCATAGGAAAGCCAATACTATTAAGAGGGGATGAGGTGTTGCTTAATGAGGTTCTTGCTCAAAGTGCATGGTGATATACTCCACAACCCTCAACCACTTTCACATATCCAAATATATCCCAAACCAAAATTCAAACTCGGCCCCACCGATTTGATCTATCCGGCGCCACAAATTTCACTTGACATAGCCACTGCCACAAACCCTAATCAATTAGGTCTCACCAATGGGATCTCAGTCTCACCGAGATGAGCTTGCAAACTCTCTGTTGCCTATTGCATTAATTTCGGTCTCACCGAAGCATGACATCAGTCCCACCGAGTTTGCTTGGCCAACTCTATGTTTAGCTTATTACCAAAATCGGTCCCACCGAATTTGTGTAATCGGTCCAACCGAGATGAGGCTTTACCCTAACCCTAGCACATCGGTCCCACCGAGTTGATCAAGTCGGTCCCACCGAAAACCCTAACGGTCACATTATGAACTAAATCGGTATGACCGAGTTGTATGATTCGGTCCCACCGAGTTTGGTGATTTGGATGTAACGGTTAGATTTCGTGTGGAGGTTATATATACCCCTCCACCCACTCTTCATTCGTGGAGAGAGACATCAGAACATTCCTACACTTCCAACATACATTTTTTGAGAGAGAACCACCTACACTTGTGTTGAGGTCAAGATACTTCATTCCAACCACATAAATCTTGATCTCTACCCTTCCCCAAGTTGCTTTCCACTCAAATCATCTTTCCACCAAATCCAATCCGATGAGAGAGACTTGAGTGTTGGGGAGACTATCATTTGAAGGACAATAGCAAGGAGTTCATCATCAACACACCATTTGTTACCTCTTGGAGAGTGGTGTCTCCTAGATTGGTTAGGTGTCACTTGGGAGCCTCCGTCAAGATTGTGGAGTTGAACCAAGGAGTTTGTACGGGCAAGGAGATCGCCCACTTCGTGAAGATCTACCCTAGTGAGGCAAGTCCTTCATGGGCGATGGCCATGGTGGGATACACAAGGTTGCTTCTTCGTGGACCCTTTGTTGGTGGAGCCCTCCGTGGACTCGCGTAACCGTTACCCTTCGTGGGTTGAAGTCTCCACCAACGAGGATGTACGATAGCACCACCTATCGGAACCACGCCAAAAATCTCCGTGTCTTCAATTGCGTTTGCACACTCCAATCCCATCCCTTTACATTCTTGCAACTTGCATGATTTACTTTCCGTTGCTCATATAATCTTGTCATGCTTGCTTGATATGTATTGTGAATGCTCAAACTTGTGCCAAAACTCCACTTCAACTTAAAGAAATTAAAATCTGCAACTTTTCCAGCTAAGAGTCTATTCACCCCCCTCTAGACACCTCTTCTCAATCCTACAACGGGAGGAAGACGACCCGCTCCATGCCCTCGGGCCACGGCTCCCGCTCGCCCCGCGGCGGGCGCGTGGCAACCTCCGTCTCCGACGGCAGGCTCCTGGTGGCTGGAGCTGGGAGATATCCTCGAGGGTGACGGTCGAGCCCATCCACGAGCCCGACGGTAGCGCCATCGACGAAGAAGCAAGAAGAGAAGAAGAAGGCGACCGCAAGGCTCTGCTCGAGGCAGCGGGTGTCATAGCGCGCGGCGTTCGCAAGCAGCAGAAGAAGGAAGACGATGGCAGGAGGGCGCGGGTGCAAATGGTTTCCACCGCCCCCTCCTCGCCCCAACTTATAAGCCACGGTTCAAAACATGGGTAAGTGGGATCATTTGCGCTCGCCTCCCCCACTTCCCCACAATAACTGCGCATGTACACGCGCAGTAACTGCCTCAAGAATGGCAACCAACTCACGGACGCCGCAATAAATCCGCGCGCGTGGGCCATGGGCGCGCGGCCCCGGGCCACTATGCGTTGCCCCGTCCTATCGCACGCGTGGCCTGTCAGGCCCCTCCGACTCCCGGACGCCATGTGGCGCCCACGCGAGGCCCAAAATATTGCCTCCAAGATTTGGTGGACTACTCGGTTTCCCGCCACTATCAAGACGACGCGATCTGGCTTCCGGAAGCCGGCACACAGTGGGTGTTTCTGGACCCAGCGGCCTCAAGATAACCTCCATCAAGGGGGAAACTGCGAAGGCCCTTCCACCCAGAGACAATGGACCTTCACAGCTTCGAGGACTACTGTCGGGGGGATGGACCCCGGGCAGGCAACGGAACCCGGATCCTTTGGAAAAACAACGGGGCCGGCATCGCCCCTCAAGACGGCTCACGCTCGGCCGAGTCACTCGACCCGGCCAAGCCCCCTCAACCCGGCCTAATCCGTGAGACTTCTCCAACAAGCTAGCCCAAGGCGGCCGAGCCCGGTGCACCAAGACTTACCCAACAAGCCAACACCCCTTGGCGTGTACTCCAACCCGGCCAAGGGTCAGCGGCCATCCCATCCCAGCCGTACAATGGGACAAGTCGCCACCAACTGATAACTGAAGCCACATTGTCCTGCCCATGCCTTTGGTCAGCCAGACCAGGCAATAGTGCCCCCCACCTACCCGCTGACCAAGATCGGCATGGCAACAGTGCACCCATCGTCACCCATGACGCCAGCAAGTGGCGATTTGACGGAGTGCCACTGTAGCCGACTCGACTTGGCCACACCCTGACGATCGACAAGACGGCCAACAGTGCCACCGTACCCGGCGGTTTGATACATCTCCAACGTATCTATAATTTTTTATTGCTCCATGCTATATTATCTTCTATTTTGGAAATTATTGGGCTTTATTATTCACTTTTATATTATTTTTGGAACTAACCTATTAACCGGAGGCCCAGCCCACAATTGTTGTTTTTGCCTATTTCAAAGTTTCGCAGAAAAAGAATATCAAACGGAGTCCAAACGGAATGAAACCTTCGGGAACGTGATTTTTGGAACGAACAAGATCCAGAAGACTTGGACCCTATGTCAAGCAAACAACAGGGAAGCCATGAGGTAGGGGGGCGCGCCTACCCCCCCCCCCCAGGCGCGCCCTCCACCCTCATGGGCCCCTATTGCTCCATCGACATACTCCTTCCTCCTATATATACCTATATACCCCCAAATGATCAAATACGGAGCCAAAACCCTAATTCCACCGCCGTAACTTTTTGTATCCACGAGATCCCATCTTGGGGCCTGTTCCGGAGCTCCGCCGGAGGGGGCTTCGATCACGGAGGGCTTCTACATCAACACTATAGCCTCTCCGATGAAGTGTGAGTAGTTTACCTCAGACCTTTGGGTCCATAGTTATTAGCTAGATGGCTTCTTCTCTCTTTTTGGATCTCAATACAAAGTTCTCCCCCTCTCTTGTGGAGATCTATTCGATGTAATCTTCTTTTGCGGTGTGTTTTTTGAGACCGATGAATTGTGGGTTTATGATCAAGTTTATCTATGAAAAAAAATTGAATCTTCTCTAAATTCTTTTATGTATGATGGTTATCTTTGCAAGTCTCTTTGAATTATCAGTTTGGTTTGGCCTACTAGATTGATCTTTCTTGCAATGGGAGAAGTGCTTAGCTTTGGGTTCAATCTTGCGGTGTCCTTTCCCAGTGACAGTAGGGGCAGCAAGGCACGTATTGTATTGTTGCCATCGAGGATAACAAAGATGGGTTTTTTTTATCATATTGCATGAGGTTATCCATCTACATCATGTCATCTTGCTTAAAGCGTTACTCTGTTCTTATGAACTTAATACTCTAGATGCATGCTGGATAGCGGTCGATGTGTGGAGTAATAGTAGTAGATGCAGGCAGGAGTCGGTCTACTTGTCTCGGACGTGATGCCTATATACATGATCATACCTAGATATTCTCATAACTATGCTCAATTTTGTCAATTGCTCAACAGTAATTTGTTCACCCACCGTAAAATACATATGCTCTTGAGAGAAGCCACTAGTGAAACCTATGGCCCCCGGGTCTATCTTCCATCATATTAGTCTTCCAACACTTAGTTATTTTCATTGCCTTTTATTTTACTTTGCATCTTTATCATAAAAATACCAAAAATATTATTTTATCATATCTATCAGATCTCACTCTCATAAGTGACCGTGTAGGGATTGACAACCCCTTATCGTGTTGGTTGCGAGGATTTATTTGTTTTGTGTAGGTGCGAGGGACTCGCGCATAGCCTCCTACTGGATTGATACCTTGGTTCTCAAAAACTGAGGGAAATACTTACACTACTTTGCTGCATCACCCTTTCCTCTTCAAGGGAAAACCAACACAGTGCTCAAGAGGTAGCAAGAAGGATTTCTGGCGCCGTTGCCGGGGAGGTCTACGCAAAAGTCAACATACCAAGTACACATCACAAACCCTTATCTCCCGCATTACATTATTTGCCATTTGCCTCTCGTTTTCCTCTCTCCCACTTCACCCTTGTTGTTTTATCCGCCCTCTTTTCTGTTCGCCCTTTTTCCGTTTGCTTTAATGTCTTACTTGGCTCGTTTGATTGGAATAGTTGTTTATTTATTACTAAACAGAGAACCTAAGATCTATGGATCCTCATCTGCTTGCTAACCTTTTTAAGAGATCCAATTATGATGAACCAATTGCTAGTGAGTTTTGTGCACTAGATTATCTTTATAAGGATTTGCTTGAAATTCGTGAATCTGAAAAGTGTGATGAATTACTTTATGAAGCAATTCATGATAGATCTTTGAATAAAAAGCATGATTGCAATGATTTTATTATAAATTCTATTTATGTAAATTGTGCTAATAATATACAAATCCCTAAGCTTGGGGATGCTAGTTTTGTTATGTCCTCTACTTGTTGCAATGATCATGATTGGGGTGATTCTTCTTATGATCTTGAAAATTTATTTAAGCCCCATGATGAATATGATATTGATAATAGTGTTTGCAATATTATTGAAAGTGGGTTTGGAAGAGTGTCAACTTTAGATCCCACATATTTGGATAATGTTCAATCTTATGAAGTTTTTGATAAAAGTGGGTTTGAAGAGGTCATGACTTTAGTTAATGTTAATCCCACTATTTTGAAAGAGTGTCAACTTTGCATGCATGTGGATCGTGTTGAAAATATTTTACGTGATAGATATTTTGTTGAATTTGCTTATGATCCCACATATAATTATTATGATAGAGGAAAATATGGTGGTAGAAATTTTCATGTTACTAAATTACCTCTCATTATGTCGAGATTGCTATTGTTTCTTTCCGCTTCCTTGCATATGCTAGTTTTTGCTTGCCTTGACAATTTATTTGCCTATAATATGCCTATGCATAGGAAGTATGTTAGACTTAGATGCGTTTGTCACGTGTTTTATGATGCTCTCTTTGTGCTTCAATTCTTGTCTTTTATGTGAGCATCATTGAAATATTATGCCTAGCTATAAGGCTTTAAAGAAAAGCGCTTGTTGGGAGACAACCCAATATTTTCCTTGCTGTTATTCAATAAATAATTTATATAGCCTCTGTTTTGGTTGTGTTTTTTGTGTTTAATTAGTGTTCGTGCCAAGTAGAACCGTTGGGAAGACTTGGGGAAAGTCTTGTTAATCTTACTGTAAAAAACAGAAACTTTAGCGCTCACGAGAACTGCTGCCATTTTTATTTGGAAAGTGCTATTTAGTTAATTATTTTTGAAGATGATTACTCCCTCCGTTCCTAAATAATTGTCTTTCTAGAGATTTCAACAAATGACTACATACGGAGCAAAATGAGTGAATCTACACTCTAAAAGATGTCTACATACATCCGTATGTTGTAGTCCATTTGAGATGGCTAGAAAGACAATTATTTAGGAACGGAGGGAGTAATAGATAACTTCCTCACGTCCAGAAATTCATTTTAGAATTTTTGGGGTTCCATACCTTGCGCTAGCTACAGATTACTACAGACTGTTCTGTTTTTGACAGATTCTGTTTTTCGTGTGTTGTTTGCTTATTTTGATGAATCTATGGCTAGTAAAATAGTTTATAAACCATAGAGAAGTTGGAATACAGTAGGTTTAACACCAATATAAATAAATAATGAGTTCATTACAGTACCTTCAAATGGTCTTTTGTTTTCTTTCGCTAACGGAGCTCACGAGATTTTCTACTTTAAGTTTTGTGTTGTGAAGTTTTCAAGTTTTGGGTAAGGATTTGTTGGATTACGGAACAAGGAGTGGCAAGAGCCAAAGCTTGGGGATGCCCATGGAACCCCCAAGGTAATCTAAGGACACCAAAAAGCCAAAGCTTGGGGATGCCCTGGAAGGCATCCCCTCTTTCGTCTACTTCCATCGGTAACTTTACTTGGAGCTATATTTTTATTCACCACGTGATATGTATTTTTCTTGGAGCGTCTTGTATGATTTGAGTCTTTGATTTTTAGTTTACCACAATCATCTTTACTATACACACCTTTTGAGACAGACACACATGATTCGGAAATTATAAGAATACTCTATGTGCTTCACTTATATCTTTTGAGTTATATAGTTTTGCTCTAGTACTTCACTTATATCTTTTAGAGCACGATGGTGGATTTGTTTTATAGAAACTACTGATATATCATGCTTAACTTAGATTATTTTGAGAGTCTTAAATAGCATGGTAATTTGCTTAAATAATCCTAATATTCTAGGTATACAAGATTAGTAGAAACTTCCTTATGAGTGTGTTGAATACTAAGAGAAGTTTGATGCTTCATGATTGTTTTGAGATATAAAGATGGTGATATTAGAGTCATGATAATTGAGTAGTTGTGAATTTTAGAGATACTTGTGTTAAAGTTTGTGATTCCCGTAGCATGCACGTATGGTGAACCATTATGTGATGAAGTCGGAGCATAATATATTTATTTATTGTCTTCCTTATGAGTGGCGGTCAGGGGCGAGTGATGGTCTTTTCCTACCAATCTATCCCCCTAGGAGCATGTGCGTAATAATTTGCTTTGATAACTTCTAAATTTTTGCAATAAGTATATGAGTTCTTTACGACTAATGTTGAGTCCATGGATTATACACACTTTTCTTCCTCCCACGATTGCTAGCCTCTCTAATACCGCGCACTTTTCGCTGGTATCATACACCCACCATATACCTTCCTCAAAACAGCCACCATACGTACCTATCATGGCATTTCCATAGCCATTCCGAGATATATTGACATGCAACTTACCACCATTCCGATTATTATGACACGCTCCATCATTGTCATATTGCTTTGCATGATCATGTAGTTGACATCATATTTGTGGCAAAGCCACCGTCCATAATTCTTTCATATATGTCACTCTTGATTCATTGCATATCCCGGTACACCGCTGAAAGCATTCACATAGAGTCATATTTTGTTCTAAGTATTGAGTTGTAATTGTTGAGTTGTAAGTAAATAAAAGTGTGATGATCATCATTATTAGAGCATTGTCCCAAGTGAGGAAAGGATGATGGAGACTATGATTCCCCCACAAGTCGGGATGAGACTCCGGAATAAAAAAATAAAAAAGAGGCCATAAAAAAGGGAAAAGGCCCAAATAAAAAATGAGAGAAAAAGAGAGAAGGGACAATGCTACTATCCTTTTACCACACTTGTGCCTCAAAGTAGGACCATGATCTTCATGATAGAGAGTCTCCTATGATATCACTTTCATATACTAGTGGGAATTTTTCATTATAGAACTTGGCTTGCATATTCCAATGATGGGCTTCCTCAAAATGCCCTAGGTCTTCGTGAGCAAGCGAGTTGGATGCACACCCACTTAGTTTCTTTTGTTGAGCTTTCATATACTTATAGCTCTAGTGCATCCGTTGCATGGCAATCCCTACTCACTCACATTGATATCTATTGATTGGCATCTCCATAGCCCATTGAAACGCCTAGTTGATGTGAGACTATCTTCCCTTTTTGTCTCCTCCACAACCACCATTCTATTCCACCTAAAGTGCTATGTCCATGGCTCACGCTCATGTATTGCGTGAAGATTGAAAAAGTTTGAGAACGTCAAAAGTATGAAACAATTGCTTCGCTTGTCATCGGGGTTGTGCATTATTTAAATACTTTGTGTGGTGAAGACAGAGCATAGCCAGACTATATGATTTTGTAGGGATAACTTTCTTTGGCCATGTTATTTTGAGAAGACATAATTGCTTAGTGTAGGGATAGCCCGTTGAGAAGACATACATGTGGTGACTAAAGTCGGGTTGGCTCATAGAGTACCCACGAGTGATTCATGGATTGGTGGCTAAAAGGACATTTATCCTGACGGCCCTCTGGGTGGATCTTTGTGGCGGAGCGACAGGGCAGGTTGAGACCACCTAGGAGAGAGGTTGGCCTGGCCCTGGTCGGCATCCGCGATTACATCAATTAACACATTTAACAAGATCTTGGTATTTGATCTGAGTCTGGCCACAAGCCTATATGCACTGACCAACTACGCGGGAACAGTTATGGCCACGCACCGGGTTGGACCGCGTAATGCAACTTCCTTTGTTTTGGAGGTTGCTAGGTCTGCTCACCTGCCGCGTACGCAACATGCAGGTGTGCAACGGGCGATGAGCCCAGACCCCTGCGCGCTTAGAATTTAGACCAGCGTGCTGACCTCTCTATTGTGCCTACGTGGGGTTGCGGCGTGTTGATCTTCCGAGGCCGGGCATGACCCAGGAAGGTGTGTCCGGCCAGAGGGATCGAGCATGTTGGGAAATGTGGTGCACCCCTCAGGGAAGTTTATCTATTCGAATAGTCGTGTCCCTCGGTAAAAGGATGACCCGGAGTTGTACCTCGACCTTATGACAACTAGAAACGGATACTTAATAAAACACACCCTTTCAAGTGCCAGATACAACCCGGTGATCCCTCTCTCACAGGGCGGCGAGGAGAGGATCGCCGGGTAGGATTATTCTATACGTGGTTACTTGGTGAACTTACCATCTACTCTCTTCTATATGCTTCAAGATGGAGGTTTCCAGAAGCGTAGTCTTCGATAGGACTAGCTATCCCCCTCTCTGGCATTATGCAGTTCAGTCCATAGATACTACCCATTTCATTGATACCAATGCATATGTAGTGTAGATCCTTCATTGCGAGTACTTTGGATGAGTACTCACGGTTGCTTTGCTCCCTCTTTCCCCCCTTTTCCATTAACCTCAGATGTCACAACTAGAAGATGGAGTCCAGGAGCCATAGGATCCTGAGGATGTTTCTACGGGGAGTTCGGCATTGAGGAGTAGTTAGGAGGTCCCAGGCAGGAGGCCTTGCCTTTTCGATCGTTGCTACTTTTGTGCTAGCCTTCTTAAGGAAAACTTGTTTAACCTTATGTATGTACTCAGATATTGTTGCTTCCGCAGACTCATCTATGATCGAGCTTATGTATTCGAGCCCTCGAGGCCCCTGGCTTGTAATATATAGCTTGTATTATTTTAATTTGTGTCTAAAGTTGTGTTGTGATATCTTCTCGTGAGTTCTTGATCTTGATCGTACACATTTGCATGTATGATTGATAACCCACAAGTATAGGGGATCGCAACAGTTTTCGAGGGTAGAGTATTCAACCCAAATTTGTTGATTCGACACAAGGGGAGCCAAAGAATATTCTCAAGTATTAGCAGCTAAGTTGTCAATTCAACCACACCTGGAAACTTAATATCTGCAACAAAGTGTTTAGTAGCAAAGTAATATGATAGTAGTGATAACGATAACAAAAGGTAACAATAGTAAAAGAAATGTTTTTGGTATTTTGTAGTGATGATAGCAATAGCAGCGGGAAAGTAAATAAGCGAAGAACAATATATGGAAAGCTCATAGGCAATGGATCAGTGATGGAGAATTATGCCGGATGCGGTTCATCACGTAACAGTCATAACCTAGGGTGACACGGAACTAGCTCCGGTTCATTGATATAATGTAGGCATGTATTCCGAATATAGTCATACGTGCTTATGGAAAAGAACTTGCATGACATCTTTTGTCCTACCCTCCCGTGGCAGCGGGGTCCTTACGGAAACTAAGGGATATTAAGGCCTCCTTTTAATAGAGAACCGGAACAAAGCATTAACACATAGTGAATACATGAACTCCTGAAACTACGGTCATCACCGGTAAGTATCCCAATTATTGTCACTTCGGGGTTAACGGATCATAACACATAATAGGTGACTATAGACTTGCAAGATAGGATCAAGAACACTCATATATTGATGAAAACATAATAGGTTCAGATCTGAAATCATGGCACTCGGGCCCTAGTGACAAGCATTAAGCATAGCAAATTCATAGCAACATCAATCTCAGAACATAGTGGACACCAGGAATCAAACCCTAACAAAACTAACTCGATTACATGATAGATCCCATCCAACCCATCACCGTCCAGCAAGCCTACGATGGAATTACTCACGCACGGCGGTGAGGATCATGAAATTGGTGATGGAGGATGGTTGATGATGACGATGGCAACTGATTCTCCTCTTCGGAGCCCCAAACGGACTCCAGATCAGCCCTCCCAAGAGGTTTTAGGGCTTGGCGGCGGCTCCGTATCGTAAAACGCGATGATTTCTTCTCTCTGATTTTTTTCTCCCAGAAATTCAATATATGGAGTTGGAGTTGGGGTCAGAGAGGCAACAGGGGGCCCACGAGGTAGGGGGCGCGCCCTTGGGGGGCAGGCGCACCCCCCACCCTCGTGGAGAGGTGGTTGTCCCCTGGCCTTCATCTTTTGCAGGTATTTTTCTTATTTTCTAAAAAGTGGCTCCGTGAAGTTTCAGGTCATTCCGAGAACGTTTGCTCCTACAAATAAATAACACCATGGTAATTCTGCTGAAAACAGTGTCAATCCGGGTTAGTTCCATTCAAATCATGCAAGTTAGAGTCCAAAACAAGGGCAAAAGTGTTTGGAAAAGTAGATACGTTGGAGACGTATCAACTCCCCCAAGCTTAAACCTTTGCTTGTCCTCAAGCAATTCAGTTGACAAACTGAAAGTGATAAACAAAAACTTTTACAAACTCTGTTTGCTCTTGTTGTTGTAAATATGTAAAGCCAGCATTCAAGTTTTCAGCAAAGATTATAACTAACCACATTCACAATAACGCATAGGTCTCAAGTTTACTCATATCAATGGCATAATCAACTAGCGAGCAATAATAATAAATCTCGGATGACAACACTTTCTCAAAACAATCATAATATAATATAACAAGGTAGTATCTCGCTAGCCCTTTCTGAGACCGCAAAACATAAATGCAGAGCACCTTTAAAGACCAAGGACTGACTAGACATTGTAATTCATGGTAAAAGAGATCCAGTCAAGTCATACTCAATGTAAACTAATAGTAATGAATGCAAATGACAGTGGTGCTCTCCAACTGGTGCTTTTTAATAAGAGAATGATGACTCGGCATAAAAGTAAATAGATATGCCCTTCACAGAGGGAAGCAGGGATTTGTAGAGGTGCCAGAGCTCGGTTTTGAAACAGAGGTGAATAATATTTTGAGCGGTATACTTTCATTGTCAACATAACAACCAAGAGATGGAGATATCTTCCATGCTACACACATTATAGGCGGTTCCCAAACAGAATGGTAAAGTTTATACTCCCCCTTCCACCAACAAGCATCAATCCATGGCTTGCTCGAAACAACGAGTGCCTCCAACTAACAAGAGTCCCAGGGGGAGTTTTGTTTGCAATTATTTTGATTTAGTTTGCATAAAGCCTGGGACTGGGCATCCCGGTAACCAGCCATTTATCTCGTGAGTGAGGAGCGGAGTCCACTCCTCTTGAGAATAACCCGCCTAACATGGAAGATACAAACAACCCTAGTTGATACATGAGCTATCCGAGCATACAAAACAAGATATTTATTTGAATGTTTAGAGTTTGGCACATACAAATTTTCTTGGAACGGAAGGTAGATACCGTATATAGGTAGGTATAGTGGACTCATGTGGAATAACTTTGGGGTTTAAGGGATTGGACGCACAAGCAGTATTCCCGCTTAGTACAGGTGAAGGCTAGCAAAAGACTGGGAAACGACCAGCTAGAGAGCGACAACAGTCATGAACATGCATTAAAATTAATCAACACCGAATGCAAGCATGACTAGGATATGATCCACCATGAACATAAATATCGTGAAGGCTATGTTGATTTTGTTTCAACTTCATGCGTGAACATGTGCCAAGTCAAGTCACTTAAATCATTCAGAGGAGGATACCACCCTATCATACCACATCATAACCATTTTAATAGCATGTTGGCACACAAGGTAAACCATTATAAATCATAGCTAATCAAGCATGGAATAAGAAACTATGATCTCTAGTTGTCATTGCAAACATGTTTATTCATAATAGGCTGAATCAGGAACGATGAACTAATCATATTTACAAAAACAAAAGAGGTCGAGTTCATACCAGCTTTTCTCATCTCAGTCAGTCCATCATATATCGTCATAATTGCCTTTCACTTGCACGACCGAATAGTGTGAATAATAATAATAGTGCACGTGCATTGGACTAAGCTGGAATCTGCAAGCATTCAATAAACAGGAGAAGACAGGGCAATATGGGCTCTTTTGTCAGATCAACAAGTATGCACATAAGAGCCACTTCAACAATTTAATTATGGTCTTCTCCTATCAATCCCCAAAGAAAAGGAAAGAAATAAAACTATTTACATGGAAAATCTCCCAACAAGCAAAAGAAGAACAGGAAATATTTTGGGTTTTCTTTTTAATTACTACTACAAGCATGGAAATTAAACTGATTAAAAGCTACAACTAATTTTTTTGGTTTTTCTTAAGGTTTATCAAGCACACAAGAGGAAAGCATAAAAAGGAAATTAAACTAGCATGGATGATACAATGAAAAAGTATGAGCACTGACATCTAGCAATGAGTGTGTGAACATAAATGTAATGTCAGTGGGAAATACGTTCTCCCCCAAGCTTAGCCTTTTGGCCTAAATTGGTCTATGGCCACGGCTGGCCTGGCAGATATCCATAATAGTAGCTGGGGTCGTACTGCGATGCAGCGGCTATCGCCTGCTGAGCTGCAGCATGGCGACGAGCGGCCTCCTCTCTCCTCTCGTACTCATCTGCCTCCTCTCTGGTAATAGTATATCTTCCTCTTGCCTGATAATCAAAGAAGGCAGGAGCAGGGAGAGTAATACAGACAGCACGGCGTTTGTCAAAGATTAGTCGATACTGGAGAGGTGATTCGTTCCTCTCAACAAACTGGTGGTGAACCATAGCATTAAAATCTAGATAAGTAGTAGGTAATTCAATATCATCTTCGTGTATGGCTACACCAAGAAAATTAGCTATACGGGTTGCATAAATTCCACCAAAGAAATCTCCATTAGATCTATTAAGATGCAACCTACGTGCAATGATGGCTCCCAAATTATAAGATTGGTCTCCTAACACAGCACTCCTAAGAATACTGAGGTCAGGCACACACATATGACATGCCTCATCTTTACCATTGATACATCTACCTATGAAGAGAGCAAAATAATGTATAGCAGGAAAGTGAATGCTCCCTATGGTAGCTTGTGTAATATCTCTAGATTCTCCCACAGTTATGCTAGCAAGAAAATCTCTAAATTCAGATTTGCGAGGATCCCTTATACTACCCCATTGTGGAAGTTTGCATGCAGTGGTAAAATCGTATAAGTACATAGTGTAAGAATTATCATAAAGATCAAAGAAGACAGTTGGAGAATTACATGAAGTTTAAAATTTAAACCTCCTCACAAAGGTACTGGTGAGGTTGTGATACTGGCTACACTTCTCTTCCTCGAAGCTCACGAGATCAGCGTTACGCAAATATGCGTTGAATTCTTCCTTAATTCCCGCTCGATCCATAAAGTTCTCAGAAGGCCATTCATAAGGACGCACTGGAGCGTCTCTTGGTGGCTCGTCATCAGCATCACGCATTGCAAGCCTGGGTCCTTGCTTCCTTGAAGAACCGCCTTGGAACATTTTCCTAAGCATATTTCTTCCTCTGAATTTTTTTGAAATTTTTTAGTAACTTCAAAATAAAAGTAAACTGAACTCAATAATATTGATAGCAACTACTCCTACAAGTGCCTAGAGCCTATATCATGCATCAAAACTACTTTTGACCATCTAAATTTGACATGAAAGCTGAAGAACATGGTCACCTAAGCAGCAAAAATTTGCAATGAATAAAGCACTAGAACAAAAACTAATTGGACCAATGGAGGAGTCACATACGAAGGAACAATCTCCCCAAGCAGTTTTGTGAGAGGTGCTTTGAGCAAGGAGATCGAAAATGGAAGCAAAGTGAGCTAGAACTCGTGCTTGAGCTGGATATTCGTGTTTGGGGGAGGAAGAAGGAGTGTATGGGTGCAGGAATAAGTGGAGGAGGGCCACCATGGGCCCACGAGGCAGGGGGCGTGCCCTCCACCCTCGTGGGCAGGTGGTTGACCCCCCTGTTGTGTTCTCAGTGCCAAATATTCTCAAATATTCTAGAAAAAATCATATTTAAATTTCAGGGCATTTGGAGAACTTTTATTTTCGGGGTATTTTTATATTGCACAGATAATCAGATAACAGACAGAAAAATATTTATTTTCATTTTATTTAATATAAGTAACAGAAAGTAAAAGTGGGGTACAGAAGGTTGTGCTCTCTGGTTTCACCCATCTCATGATCATCAAAAGGAATCCACTAACAAGGTTGATCAAGTCTTGTTAACGAACTCATTTCGAATAACATGGAACCGGAGAAATTTCGAATAACACTATGTTACCTCAACGGGGATATGCACATACCCAATAATAAGAATATCATATTTCTTCTTGACAGTAGGAAGAGGAAATTCAAAACCTCCAAATATAATCGATGGAATTTTTCCAATAGAGTTGATACTATGAACTTGAGGTTGTTTCCTCGAAAAGTGTACCGTATGCTCATTACCATTAACATGAAAAGTGGCATTGCCTTTAGTGAAATCAATAACAGCCCCTGCAGTATTCAAAAAGTGTCTTCCAAGAATAATAGACATACTATCGTCCTCGGGAATATCAAGAAGAACAAAGTCTATTAAAATAGTAACATTTGCAACTACAGCAGGCACATCCTCACAAATACCGATGGGTATAGCAGTTGATTTATCAGCCATTTGCAAAGATATTTCAGTAGGTGTCAACTTATTCAAATCAAGTCTACGATATAAAGAGAGAGGCATAACACTAACATCGTCTCCAAGATCACATAAAGCAGTTGTCGGTGTCAAAACCGGCGGATCTCGGGTAGGGGTCCCGAACTGTGCGTCTAGGCCGGATGGTAACAGGAGGCAGGGGACACAATGTTTTACCCAGGTTCGGGCCCTCTTGATGGAGGTAAAACCCTACGTCCTTCTTGATTAATATTGATGATATGGGTAGTACAAGAGTAGATCTACCACGAGATCAGAGAGGCTAAACCCTAGAAGCTAGCCTATGGTATTATTGTATGTTGTCCTACGGACTAAAACCCTCCGGTTTATATAGACACCGGAGAGGGTTAGGGTTACACAAGGTCGGTTACATAGGAGGAGATATCCATATCCGTATTGCCTAGCTTGCCTTCCACGCCAAGTAGAGTCCTATCCGGACATGAGACGAAGTCTTCAATCTTGTATCTTCATAGTCTAACAGTCCGGCCAAAGGATATAATCCGGTTGTCCGGAGACCCCCTAATCCAGGACTCCCTCAGTAGCCCCTGAACCAGGCTTCAATGACGATGAGTCCAGCGCGCAGTATTGTCTTCGGCATTGCAAGGCGGGTTCCTCCTCCGAATACATCACAGAAGAATTTGAATACGAGGATAGTGTCCGACCCTGCAACATAAGTTCCACATACTTCCGTAGAGAGAATAATATTTCCGCAAATCTAATTTGCTGACTTGTTTTGACAGTATGATGTTATGTCATGGCTCGGTGATTATTTGAACCGTTTCCTTTAACTAGCCCCGCACATAATGCGAGGCAGTTTTTCGACACGTCTTGTCAAAGCAGAGATCGTGTCCCCTTATTATGGGATTCTCATCAATACGGGCATGGGTAACCCAACCGCACCATCGATTACGGCGCTTGGGGGATAAGCGAGTTTTACCAGGCAAGTGGGGATGCTTAGTTTCGTCCGCCCATATAAAGGGATAAGGATTCACCTTTCTATCCACGCCTTCTTCCTCCTTTGCTCATCTGTTTTCGCACACTCGAGCTCTAGCGCCCAAGTCCGCACTTCCCACCTCAACCTTCTCCAACCATGTCCGGAGCGGGAGGCAGGTGGATGGTCTCCTCCGTCACGGATGGAGACATCAAGAAGCTGAGGAGAGCCAGATACCTGCCCGACGACATCGCGCACCGGCTCCTAGATGAGGGGCAGCTCATCCCCACCCCCAGGCCCCATGAGAGGGTAGTGTTCCTCACCCATTTCCTCCGCAGACTGGGATTCCCTCTCCACCCATTCTTCCGGGGGCTCATGTTCTATTATGGCCTGGATTTCCACGATCTGGCCCCGAACTTCATCCTCAACATCTCGGCGTTTATCGTTGTGTGTGAGGCCTTCCTCCGCATCAAGCCCCACTTCGGCTTATGGTTTAAGACCTTCAATGTCAAGCCGAAGGTTGTGGGCGGCCGCCAGGCGGAGTGCGGAGGCGCCATGGTGGGCAAGATGCCCAACGTAACATGGCTCGAGGGCTCCTTTGTGGAAACCATAAAGGGGTGGCAATCGGGGTGGTTCTACATCACCGAGCCGCGCAACCCTGCATGGGCAGCGGCCCCCGAGTTCCGATCTGGCATCCCCACGCGTCTCACCTCCTGGAAAGAGAAGGGCCTATCCTGGGGTAGTTCAGGAGAGCTGACCAGACTCCAAACATGTATTCAAAACATGGTGAACAAGAAGCTCAAACTCATCCACGTGATCCAGGTCATGCTCCACCGCCGGATCCTCCCGTGCCAACAATGGGAGTTCAACTTGTGGGAGTTCGACCCGGCGCAGCACCGAACTCTGAACAGGCTCTTCGACACAACTCATGAAGACGCCTGGAGGGTGCTGTTCAAAAGCGCCGAGGTCCCCCCTCCCATTACTGAGGATCCCGGATTCAGCGTGAAGCGCCAAGCCAGTGCGGTAAGCTGCTTTACCTTTCACAGGATACTTATTTTTTATAGATTGACTCCATGCGGGATCTAAACTCTCGTACCTTTGACAGGACTAGCAGGAGACGGCCGGACAGATCGACTGTCCGGCTCCTTTGCCCGAAGGCCTAGCAGACGCTCTTCTGGCGAAGATGCTGACTCCAGCTCCTTATACGGTGTTGGAGAAGACCAAGAAGGCCAAGGGAACCCGAAAGAGTTCCCGACGCCAGGCGTCGTCAGACTCACCATCCGATGACTTTGCGGCGCACTCCTCCCCCGAAGACGAGGAAGAAGAAGAAGATGCTCCCCCTCCGGTTGGGGGAGATAAGAAAAGGAAGGCCGCCCCAACTGGGGGGCGAAGGGTCCAAGAAGGGAAGGACTCTCCTTCCGGACAGTTCCACCGTCGCCGACAAAGGCGAAGACGAGTGGTTACCCAGGGCCAAGCCCCTGGGAAGATCATAAGTATTTGGATAGCAGAGTAACTCATAGCATTCCTTTGTCGCACTGCTTTCCCTAACGCCGAACATAATTATGCAGGCTGTCACGAGCCAGTATCAATGTATCATCGAACGGCTCCCTGGGCTCGTCGGACATGGATAGCGATCCAGTCCCGACCGCCACCTCCCCTCATCCTGCCGACGACACCGAGGTGCTATCTCAAGAGGCACCGGATCGAGGGGAGACAGTCCCGGAGGCGCCTCAAGGCGACCTTCCGGACTCCGGGAGCCGAGGGGGTGGGACCCCTGAGAGCTCCGAGTTCGGCCCTCAGCCGAACACCGCGCCGGAACCTCTAGTGGTTCCGGGCTCGGGCAGGCGGCCTCCTTCTAAGAGGGGCAAGACGCCTGTGCCGGTGACCTCTGTCCATTCAGAGGCGCCGAACAATCTGCTGGAAGCGCTTCGCAGCGCTTCCATCGATGAGGAGCACCGTACTATTTTGAGTGCGGTGGTCCAGAAGGTTCAGTCCGCCAAGAGCGGGTTGACTGAAGCCTGTGCCAGCCTTCTAACATGCTTTGAGGTAAGTGTTTTAAAATGTAGTAGAAATATTACCACATAGACAGTAGCCCCTGATGCTTTGTTCGGTGTTCACAAAGAAAAGCCAAACAGATGATCAAATAATATCGCAGGAGTCTAATATAAGTATGCCAATATGCATATGCAGGCTTCGCTGCTGGCGTCCGCCGCACTGACTGCAGAGGTCGTCGTACTGAAGCAGGACCGCGAGGGGTCCAGGAAAGAGCTCGGCCTTGTCAAGAGGTAGCTCGAGGAGAACAAGGGTAAGTAATACCCTGTCTATAGATATGTATATATAAAAGGAGACGCGATTGCAAAATGACAGGATCATCATATATTTGCCAGGGGCCATGACCGAGGTGGCGACCCTGAAGCAAGCGCTAACCAAGGCCGAAGATAACTCGGCCAAGGAGCGCACCGAGCGAGAGAAGCACGAGGCTCGGGTGGGCGAGGTGCAGCAAGAGCTCCAGGCTCTCGTGGCGAAGCACGAGGCGTTGGAGCTTGACTCAAAGATGCGGGAGTCTGAGCTTGTCGCGGCCCTCGAGAGCGCAAAAAGTGCCAAGGCCGAAGCCCAAAGGGCCCTCCAGGAGATCGACACAATGAAGAAGATAGTGGCGGGTAAGGCTTTCTATATGAAAAGCAAGCATGTAAAAGTAAATTACCGATTACTTACCCGAATCCGGAGCTCTCCAGGAGCATTCGCAGATTTGCCCCGCAGCATGTCCGATGCCGCACAATTTTACCACGCTGAGGATGGAAGCTCAACGGAGAAGCTGTTCTGGTCTCAGTATGCTGAGGCCGAACACCCGGTGCCAATGAGCGACCAGCTGAAGCAGATGGTCGAGCTACATGAGGCGGCCGATCAGGCCATGAAGGGCTTTATAGTCCGGCTGTGGCCTGGCGACGCCCTTCTGTATAGCTTCTTCGGCCTGGTGAGGCGGCTTGTGGATGCCTGCCCGTGGCTGGAGGTCGTCCAGAAATCTGTCTGCATTGAGGGTGCACGCTGGGCTTTCGCCCGTGTGAAATTGCAGTGGGTCAAGCTAGACACCGTGAAGCTCATCAAGGAGGGGCCGCCGGAGGGCTAGGAGCACCACCGCCCCGAGATGTACTACGAGGGTGTTCTGCCGGGTGCCCATCTCATAGCGGACGAGTGTTCAAAAGATGTAATATTTGAGTGAGACTTGCTCGTTTTATCCTGTATTTATGAAAACTTGTTTCATATGCGCTATGCATCGCTTGTTTGAATTTAAAATATTACCTTCTGTTTGGCTGTTTATCCAATCTAAGAGATGGCTAGTCCTCGGCTTCTGCCCCCATGCCATGAGTGCTGGGGTGTTCGGGATAAACCTGAGCACTCTTGTTCCCATGTTTGGGTCCTTCGAGGGAGGTGCTCAGCACAGCGAACAAGGCAACCAGACTAATAATGCTTTATCACTCTGACTTAGCCATAGAATTCTATAATTTTAAATTTCGGCAAAGCCCCTGGTATTCGGAAGGCCGAATTTGGGGTGCGATACACGCCTTTAAGCCGGACAGGGCCGACCCCTCGCTCTAAGCGGCATAAGTCTTTAGGGACTCGAAAAACTCGCCGAACAGCGACCAGTCTCTCGCCTTATCATGACAGTCAGTTTTAGCTTTCTCTACTGAGGTGCTGAACCCAGCAGAACCGGAGCACAATCCCAATAGTTCTCCTAGTGCTACCTTAGCCGATAGAGCGGAACGTAAGGTACCAAAACATAGGAGCCGGGCAAACCCGACATTTGACCAAAGACATGATTCAGAGCTGATGCATATAATGCTATAAGTTTGGGGTGCCGCACTTGTGAAAGTGTTCGGACTTTTCACACCGTATTGTGGGGTACGTAAGCCCCTGTGTATTGGCCGTACCAAAGTGTACGGTTGCAAGGCGTCATTAATGAACACACACACACACACACACACACACACACACACACACACACACATATATATATATATATATATATATATATATAACAAGAATGCAATAATAGTCGTAATGTCATGCATTGTTTATTCAAAAAATTGCGTTAAAGCAGAGTGATACAGATAGTGTGATAAGCAAAGAGTAGGACTATGTCCCTTCCAAGGGCAAGCTGAGGAATGATATTAAATCGAATAGTTCGCTTGTTACTATAATCCACCTGGAAATTCCGTGGTATGACGTAGCTGTCTGCCTCCTTGGTTGCTGCATCATGTGTTCGGCAATAGTGCTGCCGGACAGTGTTTCCAAAGATTAAGGTCCTGAAAAAAAAGAAAAATAACCAAGCGGGAAGCCCCTAGTGCGGTTTAAGCCGTGTCTTGGGGCGTGCCGCAGTTGTGCCCCCTCCCCACCTGTGCCCATGGTATTTTTAATGCGTAATTATGTATGCGTGGCACGAGTTTCGCCGCTGGGCTGGGATTGGGGTGGCCGCCGTATTGCTACGCGAGCTCAGATCGCGCCAGGCGGTCTATTTGCCGATTGCTTCGAGCGCGCTTGAAGGTGTCCGGGCTTTGAAGCACCGAACTGGTTGATTGCCTTGAGAGGGTGCTTTGCGCTTCTGCTGCGAGGGTTGCGGTGTGCTCCTCTGTTCGGAGAGAGCACCCTGTGTTTCCATTGACTATAATAACTCCGCGAGGTCCTGGCATCTTGAGCTTGAGGTATGCATAATGCGGTACCGCATTGAATCTAGCAAATGCGGTTCGCCCGAGCAGCGTGTGATAACCACTGCGGAACGGGACTATATCGAAGATTAACTCTTCGCTTCGGAAGTTATCCGGGGATCCGAAGACCACTTCTAGTGTAATTGAGCCTGTGCAATGGGCCTCTACACCTGGAATGATGCCTTTAAAGGTCGTTTTTGTGGGTTTGATCCTTGAGGGGTCTATACCCATTTTGCGCACTGTGCCCTGATAAAGCAGGTTCAGGCTGCTGCCGCCATCCATAAGGACTCGAGTGAGGTGAAATCCGTCAATGATTGGGTCTAGGACTAGTGCGGCGAATCCGCCATGGCAGATACTAGTGGGGTGGACCCTGCGATCGAAGGTCATCGAAGAGGAGGACCAAGGGTTGAACTTTGGGGCGACTGGCTCCAACGCATATACGTCCCTGAGCGCACGCTTCCGCTCCCTCTTGGGGATGTGGGTTGCGTATATCATGTTCACCGTCCGCACTTGCGGGGGAAACCTCTTCTGTCCTCCGGTGTGCGGCTGCCGGGGCTCCTCCTCGTCATCATTATGCGGCCCCTTGTCCTTGTTTTCAGCAATTAACTTGCCGGCCTGCTTGAACACCCAACAATCCCTGTTGGTGTGATTGGCTGGCTTGTCTGGGGTGCCGTGTATTTGACACGACCGATCGAGTATACGGTCCAAGCTGGACGGACCCGGCGTACTTTGTTTGAATGGCTTTTTCCGCTGACCAGGTTTAGAGCCTTTGAATCCAGCATTGACTGCTATATCCTTGATATTTTCGCTGTTAATGCGGCGCTTATGTTTGTTGTGACATGACCTGCTATTGCCGTCCTTGGTATCGGAGGTACCATGGTTCTTTGATAAGTTATTATTGCGAGCCAGCCAGCTGTCTTCTCCCGCACAAAAGCGGGTCATGAGCGTCGTGAGAGCTGCCATAGATTTCGGCTTTTCCTGACCAAGGTGTCGGGCTAGCCACTCGTCTCGGATGTTGTGTTTGAAAGCCGCTAAGGCCTCTACATCTGGACAATCGATGATTTGATTTTTCTTTGTAAGGAACCGAGTCCAGAATTGCCTGGCCGACTCTTCTGGCTGCTGAATTATGTGGCTCGAGTCATCGGCGTTTGGTGGTCGCACATAAGTGCCCTGAAAGTTGTCGAGGAATGCGGCTTCCAGATCTTCCCAACAGCTAATGGAGTCCGCTGGCAAGCTGTTAAGCCAATGCCGCGCTGGTCCTTTGAGCTTTAGTGGGAGGTATTTGATGGCGTGTAAGTCATCACCGCGGGCCATGTGGATGTGGAGGAGGAAATCCTCGATCCATACTGCGGGATCTGTTGTGCCGTCGTATGATTCAATATTTACAAGTTTGAAACCTTCTGGGAATTGATGATCCATTACTTTGTCTGTGAAGCATAAGGGGTGTGCGGCGCCTCTGTATTGGGCTATATCGCGACGCAGCTTGAATGGGTCTTGCCCGTTGTGTTCGGCCTGACCGGATTTGCTTTTATTGTATCCGGCGTGACATTTATCGTCTCGCAGAGTTGTGCGCCCTCGTAATCCATAGATCGATCTTGCATGCTCTGTTTTGTCCTCCAATATGTCTCGTTGGTCTGGCGTATCTCCCCATGACTTTTTATTTGAATGGCGTCGGGGTGGAGGCTGAGTTTTTGGCTGGAATGCCTCTCTATCGCGGCCACGAGGTGGCCGATCAGCCGTATCATACGCTTCTTCCTCCAGTCGGGGTAGTAACCTGCACTTTGGGTAATTCTTGGAGGGGTGCTCGAGTTTATATTCCTCGGCCGCGAGGACTTCGGTCCATCTGTCAGCTAGCAGATCTTGATCAGCTTGAAGCTGCTATTGCTTTTTCTTTAGGCTATTTGCCGTGGCCATAAGCCGGCGCTTGAAGAGCTCTTGTTCGACGGATCCTCTGGTACGGCGAATTCATCGTCGCCGAGGCTTGCCTCGTCTTCGGAGGGGGGCATGTAATTGTCATCCTCCTCCTCTCCGTCTGCCGCTCTCTCAGTAGGGCTCGCTCCTCCATCCTCCTGCTCTGAATCTTGCTGGAGGGGATTGTTTTTGTCTTCGGCACTATCCGGAGTGTTATTATCTCCTGTGTCGGTATCACCACTTTTGCTTTGGCGGGACTTAGAGCGGCGCCACTGACGTTGGCGCTTGGGTTGCTTCTTGGACGGGTCATCCTCCGTTATCTCGTCGCCATTGCCTTCTTTGGGTGTATCCACCATGTATATGCCATATGACGAGGTGGCTTTCCAGTGCCCTATAGGCACTGGTTCATGTTCGTCTCCTACATCGTCATCCATACCGTTGATGTCTTCGGAGTCAAAGTCGAGCATGTCGGTTAAATCATCGACAGTGGCTACAAAGTGGGTGGTGGGTGGGCGTCGAATTTCTTCGTCGTCCGCATCCCAATCTTGTTGGCCATTGTCCGGCCAGGGCTCTCCTCACAAAGAGAGAGACTTTAGTGAATTCAGAATGTCGCCGAAGGGCGAGTGCTGAAAGATATCCGTGGCAGTGAATTCCACGATCGGCGCCCAATCGGATTCGATTGGTAGGGGCGTGGACGGTTCGGAGTCCGGAAAAGAGTCCGGCACCTTGGAGTCATGGCTTCGCAGAGGATTAGGCTGGTGTTCGGCTCGATCGCCGTTGAGACTGCAGCCCCTGAGGCAGTGTCTAGCCACCCGTCCTCGACTGGCGCAGTTGGCATCGAGCTAAGGGTCGGAGCTGATGCGGGCGCGGCCTCTGGGGTACTGTTCGGCGGTAGAGCTAGGTCATACCTATCGTGACAGTGCAGCGCGCCCGGCTGTGGCTCGAATCCGTCGAAGATCAAGTCTCTGCGGATGTCGGCCGTGTAGTTCAAACTTCCAAATCTGACCTGATGGCCAGGGGCGTAGCTTTCAATCTGCTCCAGATGGCCAAGCGAATTAGCCTGCAGTGCAAAGCCGCCAAACATGAAGATCTGTCCGGGGAGAAAGGTCTCATGCTGGACCGCATCATTGTTGACCATCAGAGGAGCCATCGGGCCTAAAGGTGACGACACAGGGGAACTCTCAATGAAAGCACCAATGTCGGTGTCAAAACTGGTGGATCTCGGGTAGGGGGGTCCCGAACTGTGCGTCTAGGCCGGATGGTAACAGGAGGCAGGGGACACAATGTTTTACCCAGGTTCGGGCCCTCTTGATGGAGGTAAAACCCTCCGTCCTGCTTGATTAATATTGATGATATGGGTAGTACAAGAGTAGATCTACCACGAGATCAGAGAGGCTAAACCCTAGAAGCTAGCCTATGGTATGATTGTATGTTGTCGTACGGACTAAAACCCTTCGGTTTATATAGACACTAGAGAGGGTTAGGGTTACACAAGGTCGGTTACAAAGGAGGAGATATCCATATCCGTATTGCCTAGCTTGCCTTGCACGCCAAGTAGAGTCCTATCCAGACACGAGACAAAGTCTTCAATCTTGTATCTTCATATTCTAACAGTCCGGCCAAAGGATATAATTCGGCTGTCCGGAGACCCCCTAATCCAGGACTCCCTCAGCAGTTTTAACATAGTTTATTTTAAAGGAGCATGGTATAGTTGGTACACTGGGATCTCCAAGTTTCTTTGGTATTCCACCCTTAAAAGTATAATTAGCAAGCATGGTGGAAATTTCAGCTTCCGGTATCTTTCTTTTATTTGTAACAATGTCTTTCATATACTTAGCATAAGGATTCATTTTGAGCATATCAGTTAATCGCGTACACAAAAAGATAGGTCTAATCATTTCAGCAAAGCGCTCAAAATCCTCATCATCCTTTTTCTTGAATGGTTTGGGAGGAAAAGGCACGGGTTTCTGAACCCATGGTTCTCTTTATTTACCATGTTTTCTAGCAACAAAGTCTTTCTTATCATAACGTTGATTCTTTGATTGAGGGTTATCAAGATCAACAGCAGGTTCAATTTCTACATCATTATCATTGCTAGGTTGAGCATCATCATGAACATTATTATTAGCATTATCACTAGTTTCAGGTTCATTACCAGATTTTGTTTCAGCATCAGAAATAGAAATATCATTTGGATTCTCAGGTGTCCCAGTAATAGGATCACTAGAAGCATGCAAAGTCCGATCATTTTTCTTTTTCTTCTTTTTCGAAGTACTAGGTGCATCTATATTATTTCTCTGAGAATCTTGCTCAATTCTCTTAGGGTGGCCTTCAGGATACAAAGGTTCATGAGTCATTCTACCAGTTCTAGTAGCCACTCTAACATCATTATCATTATCTTTACTATTCAATTCATTGAGCAAATCATTTTGAGCTTTAAGTACTTGTTCTACTTGAGTGGTAACCATAGAAGCATGTTTACTAATAAGTTTAAGTTCACCTTTAACATTAGCCATATGATCACCCAAGTGTTCAAGCATATTTGAATTGTATTTCAATTGCCTACCAAAATAAGTATTAAAATCTACTTGCTTAGCCATAAATTTATCAAACTCATCTAAGCATGGGCTAGCAAATTTAGTAAATGGGATTTCAGTTTTATCATATCTATAGAGAGAATTTACCTTTACTACCTGTGTCGGGTTATCAAGACCATGAGTTTCTTCAACAGGCGGTAAATTAAGACCATGTATTTCTTCAATAGGAGGTAAATACTTAACATCTTCAGCTTTAATACCTTTTTCTTTCATAGATTCCTTTGCCTCTTGCATATCTTCAGGACTGAGAAATAGAATACCCCTCTTCTTCGGAGTTGGTTTAGGAATAGGCTCAGGAATTGGCTCCGGTGGTGTCCAATTATTTTCATTTGTCAACATACTGTTCAATAGAATTTCAGCTTCATCCAGTGTTCTGTCCCTGAAAACAGAACCAACACAACTATCCAGGTAATCTCTGGAGGCACCGGTTAGTCTATTATAAAAGATATCAAGTATTTCATTTTTCTTAAGAGGATGATCAGGCAAAGCATTAAGTAATTGGAGAAGACTCCCCCAAGCTTGTGGGAGACTCTCTTCTTCAATTTGCACAAAATTATATATATCCCTTAAAGCAGCTTGTTTCTTATGAGCAGAGAAATATTTAGCAGAGAAGTAATAAATCATATCCTGGGGACTGCGCACACAACCAGGATCAAGAGAATTAAACCATATCTTAGCATCACCCTTTAATGAGAACGAAATATTTTGAGGATGTAAAAGTAACGAGTTCTCTCATCTTTAGTGGACAGGGTAGCTATATCATTTAATTTAGTAAGATGTGCCACAACAGTTTCAGATTCAGAACCATGAAAAGGATCATATTCAACCAAAGTTATTATATTCGGATCAACAAAGAATTCATAATCCTTATCAGTAACAAAGATAGGTGAAGTAGCAAAAGCAGGGTCAGGTTTCATTCTAGCATTTAGAGATTGCTTACTCCATTTAGCTAATAACCTTTTGAGTTCATTCCTATTTTTGCAAGCTAAAATAGCGAAAGAAGCTTCTTGATCAAAAACATAACCCTTAGGAATAACAAGTGATTCTTCATCATAACTTTCATCAGTATCATCAGATTCAATATTTTCAATTTCTCTAGCCCTAACAAGTTGTTCATCAAGGAAATCACTAAGTGGCACATTAGTATCAGGCATAGAGGTGGTTTCATCATAAGTATCATGCATAGAAGAAGTGGCATCATCAATAACATGCGACATATCAGAACGAATAGCAGAAGCAGGTGTAGGTGTCGCAAACTTACTCATAACAGAAGGTGAATCAAGTGCAGAGCTAGATGGCAGTTCCTTACCTCCCCTCGTAGTTGAGGGATAGATCTTGGTTTTTGGATCTCTTAAGTTCTTCATAATGATAAGCAGATATATATCCCAAGTGACTCAAAGAATAGAGCTATGCTCCCCGGCAACGGCGCCAGAAAATAGTCTTGATAACCCACAAGTATAGGGGATCGCAACAGTTTTCGAGGGTAGAGTATTCAACCCAAATTTTTTGATTCGACACAAGGGGAGCCAAAGAATATTCTCAAGTATTAGCAGCTGAGTTGTCAATTCAACCACACCTGGAAACTTAATATCTGAAGCAAAGTGTTTAGTAGCAAGGTAATATGATAGTAGTGATAACGGTAACAAAAGGTAACGGTAGTAAAAGCAATGTTTTGGTATTTTATAGTGATGATAGCAATAGCAACGGGAAAGTAAATAAGCGAAGAACAATATATGGAAAGCTCGTAGGCAATGGATTAGTGATGGAGAATTATGCCGGATGCGGTTCATCATGTAACAGTCATAACCTAGGGTGACATAGAACTAGCTCCAGTTCATTGATATAATGTAGGCATGTATTCCGAATATAGTCATACGTGCTTATGGAAAAGAACTTGCATGATATCTTTTGTCCTACCCTCCCGTGGTAGCGGGGTCCTTACGGAAACTAAGGGACATTAAGACCTCCTTTTAATAGAGAACCGGAACAAAGCATTAACACATAGTGAATACATGAACTCCTCAAACTACGGTCATCACCGGTAAGTATCCCGATTATTGTCACTTCGGGGTTAATGGATCATAACACATAATAGGTGACTATAGACTTGCAAGATAGGATCAAGAACACTCATATATTGATGAAAACATAATAGGTTCAGATCTGAAATCATGGCACTCGGGCCCTAGTGACAAGCATTAAGCATAGCAAAGTCATAGCAACATCAATCTCAGAACATAGTGGACACTAGGGATCAAACCCTAACAAAACTAACTCGATTACATGATAGATCCCATCCAATCCATCACCGTCCTGCATGCCTACGATGGAATTACTCACGCACAGCGGTGAGCATCATGAAATTGGTGATGGAGGTGAAGGAAATATGCCCTAGAGGCAATAATAAAGTTATTATTTATTTCCTTATATCATGATAAATGTTTATTATTCATGCTAGAATTGTATTAACCGGAAACATAATACATGTGTGAATACATAGACAAACAGAGTGTCACTAGTATGCCTCTACTTGACTAGCCCATTGATCAAAGATGGTTATGTTTCCTAACCATAGACATGAGTTGTCATTTGATTAATGGGGTCACATCATTAGGAGAATGATGTGATTGACTTGACCCATTCCGTTAGCTTAGCACTAGATCGTTTAGTTTGTTGCTATTGCTTTCTTCATGACTTATACATGTTCCTATGACTATGAGATTATGCAACTCCCGTTTACCAGAGGAACACTTTGTGTGCCACCAAACGTCACAACGTAACTGGGTGATTATAAAGGTGCTCTACAGGTGTCTCCGAAGGTACTTGTTGGGTTGGCGTATTTCGAGATTAGGGTTTGTCACTTTGAATGTCGGAGAGGTATCTCTGGGCCCACTCGGTAATGCACATCACTATAAACCTTGCAAGAATTGCAACTAATGAGTTAGTTGCGGGATGATGTGTTACGGAACGAGTAAAGAGACTTGCCGATAACGAGATTGAACTACGTATTGAGATACCGACGATCGAATCTCGGGCAAGTAACATACCGATGACAAAGGGAACAATGTATGTTGTTATGCGGTTTGACCGATAAAGCTCTTCGTCGAATATGTAGGAGCCAATATGAGCATCCAGGTTCCGCTATTGGTTATTGACAGGAGACGTGTCTCGGTCATGTCTACATAGTTCTCGAACACGTAGGGTCCGCACGCTTAAAGTTCGATGACGGTTATATTATGAGTTTATGTGTTTTGATGTACTGAAGGAGTTCGGAGTCCCGGATGAGATCGGGGACATGACGAGGAGTCCCGAAATGGTCGAGACGTAAAGATCGATATATTGGACGACTATATTCGGACATCGGAAAGGTTCCGAGTGATTAGGGTATTCTCGGGAGTACCGGGGAGTTACGGGAATTCGTATTGGGCCTTAATGGGCCTTACGGGAAAGGAGAGAAAGGCCACAAAGGGTGGCCGCACCCCTCCCCATGGGCTGGTCCGAATTGGACTAGGGAGGGGGGGGGCGCCCCCTTCCTTCCTTCTCCTTTTCCCTTCCCTTTCCTTCCCTCCTACTCCTACTACATGGAAGGGCTCTTAGTTCTACTAGGAAAAGGGAAATCCTACTCCCAGTGGGAGTAGGACTCCCCTAGGGCGCGCCATAGAGAGGGCCGGCCCTCCCCCTCCTCCACTCCTTTATATACGGGGGCAGGGGGCACCCCAAAGACACAACAATTGATCTCTTGATCTCTTAGCCGTGTGTGGTGCCTCCCTCCACCATAATCCACCTCGGTCATATCGTAGCGGTGCTTAGGCGAAGCCCTGTGTCGGTAGAACATCATCATTGTCACCGCACCGTCGTGCTGACGGAACTCTCCCTCAAAGCTCAGCTGGATCGGAGTTCGAGGGACATCATCGAGTTGAACGTGTGCAGAACTCGGAGGTGTCGTGCGTTCGGTACTTGATCGGTCAGATCGTGAAGACATACGACTACATCAACCGCGTTGTGCTAACTCTTCCGCTTTCAGTCTACGAGGGTACGTGGACACACTCTCCCCTCTCGTTGTTGTGCATCACCATGATCTTGCATGTGCGTAGGAAATTTTTGAAATTACTATATTCCCCAACAGTGGTATCAGAGCTAGGTTTTACGCGTAGATGCCATATGCACGAGTAGAACACAAGTGAGTTGTGGGCGATATAAGTCATACTGATTAGCAGCATGTCATACTTTGGTTCGGCGGTATTGTTGGATGAAGCGGCCCGGACCGACATTACGCGTACGCTTACGCGAGATTGGTTCTACCGACATGCTTTGCACACAGGTGGCTGGCAGGTGTCAGTTTCTCCAACTTTAGTTGAACCGAGTGTGGTTACGCCCGGTCCTTGCGAAGGTTAAAACAACACCAACTTAACAAACTATCGTTGTGGTTTTGATGCGTAGGTAAGAACGGTTCTTGCTAAGCACGTAGCAGCCACGTAAAATTTGCAACAACAAAGTAGAGGACGTATAACTTGTTTTTGCAGGGCATGTTGTGATGTGATATGGTCAAGACATGATGAGATATAAGTTGTTCTATAAGATGATCATTTTTTGTTAAGTTATCGTCAACTAGCAGAAGCCTTATGGTTGTCTCTTTATTGCATAAGATGCAAGCGCCAAATAATTGCTTTACTTTATCGCTATGCGATAGCAATAGTTGCAAGAGCAATATTTGGCGAGACGACCATGCGACGACACATTCATATAGATCAAGATGATGGAGATCATGGTGTCATGCCGGTGACGATGGAAATCATGATGATGCTTTGGAGATGGAGATCAAAGACACAAGATGATGATGGCCATATCATGTCACATATTTTTGATTGCATGTGATGTTTATCTTTTATACATCTTATCTTGCTTTGATTGACGGTAGCATTATAAGATGATCTCTCACTAAACTATCAAGGTATAAGTGTTCTCCCTGAGTATGCACCGTTGCGAAAGTTCTTCGTGCTGAGACACCACATGATGATCGGGTGTGATAGGCTCTACGCTCAAATACAACGGGTGCAAAACAGTTGCACACGTGGAATACTCAGGTTAAACTTGACGAGCCTAGCATATAACAGATATGGCCTCGGAACACTGAGACCGAAAGGTCGAGCGTGAATCATATAGTAGATATGATCAACATAGTGATCTTCACCATTGAAACTACTCCATCTCACGTGATGATCGGACATGGTTTAGCTGATATGGATCACGTGATCACTTAGAGGATTAAAGGGATGTCTATCTAAGTGGGAGTTCTTAAGTAATATGATTAATTGAACTTTAAATTTATCATGAACTTAGTCCTGGTAGTATTAGCATATCTATGTTGTAGATCAATAGCTCGCGTTTAGCTCCCCTATTTTATTTTTGATATGTTCCTAGAGAAAACTAAGTTGAAAGATGTTACTAGCAATGATTGATGTCTACTACACAACCTTCTTATTGTAGACGTTGTTGGGCCTCCAAGTGCAGAGGTTTGTAGGACAATAGCAAATTTCCCTCAAGTAGATGACCTAAGGTTTATCAATCCGTAGGAGGCGTAGGATGAAGATGGTCTCTCTCAAGCAACCCTGCAACCAAATAACAAAGAGTCTCTTGTGTCCCCAACACACCCAATACAATGGTAAATTGTATAGGTGCACTAGTTCGGCGAAGAGATGGTGATACAAGTGGTATATGGATAGTAGATAAAGGTATTTGTAATCTGAAATTATAAAAACAGCAAGGTAACGAATGATAAAAGTGAGCGTAAATGGTATTGCAATGATAGGAAATAAGGCCTAGGGTTCATACTTTCACTAGTGTAAGTCCTCTCAACAATACTAACATAATTGGATCATAAAACTATCCCTCAACATGCAACAAAGAGTCACTCCAAAGTCACTAATAGCAGAGAACGAACGAAGAGATTATGGTAGGGTACGAAACCACCTCAAAGTTATTCTTTCCAATCAATCCGTTGGGCTATTCCTATAAGTGTCACAAACAGCCCTAGAGTTCGTACTAGAATAACACCTTAAGACACAAATCAACCAAAACCCTAATGTCACCTAGATACTCCAATGTCACCTCAAGTATCCGTGGGTATGATTATACGATATGCATCACACAATCTCAGATTCATCTATTCAACCAACACATAGAACCTCATAGAGTGCCCCAAAGTTTCTACCGGAGAATCACGACGAAAACGTGTGCCAACCCCTATGCATAGGTTCCCAATGTCACGAAACCCGCAAGTTGGTCACCAAGACATACATCAAGTGTCACATGGTATCCCATTGTCACCACAGATATTCACGGCAAGACATACATCAACTGTTCTCAAATCTTTAAAGACTCAATCCAATAAGATTACTTCAAAAGGGAAAATCAATTCATTACAAGAGAGAAGAGGGGGAGGAGAAACATAAGATCCAACTATAATAGCAAAGCTCGCGATACATCAAGATCGTACCATCTCAAGAACACGAGAGAGAGAGAGAGAGAGAGAGATCAAACACATAGCTACTGGTACATACCCTCAGCCCCGAGGGAGAACTACTCCCTCCTCGTCATGGAGAGCACCAGGATGATGAAGATGGACACCGGTGAGGGTTCCCCCCTCTGGCAGGGTGCCGGAACAGGGTCCCGATTGACTTTTGGTGGCAACGGAGGCTTCTAGCGGCGGAACTCCCGATCTATGTTGCGTTCTGGAAGTTTTAGGGTATGACGATATATATGGGTGCAGGAAGTACGTCGGAGGAGCCACGGGGGCCCCACGAGGCAGGGGCACGCCCCCCACCCTCGTGGGCAGCCCGTGTCTCCCCTGACGTGCACTCCAAGTTCCCTGGGTTGTTTTCCTTCCAAAAATAATTTCTCCAGTTGATTTCGTTCCGTTTTGACTCCGTTTGATATTCCTTTTCTTCGAAACACTGAAATAGGCATAAAACAGCAAATCTGGGCTAGGCCTCCGGTTAATGGGTTAGTCCCAAAAATAATAAAAAATGGAAAATAAAGCCCAATATTTCCTAAAGCAATAGATAATATATCATGGAGCAATCAAAAATTATAGATATGTTGGAGACGTATCAAGCATCCCCAAGCTTAATTCCTGCTCGTCCTCGAGTAGGTAAATGATAAAAAAAGATAATTTTTGATGTGGAATGCTAGTTGGCATAATTTCAATGTAATTCTTCCTACTTGTGATATGAATATTCAGATCCGAAAGATTCAAGACAAAAGTTCATATTGACATAAAGAATAATAATACTTCAAGCATACTAACTAAGCAATTATGTCTTCTCAAAATAACATGGCCAAAGAAAGTTCATCCCTACAAAATCATATAGTTTAGTCATGCTCCATTTTCATCACACAGTAATGCTCTCATCATGCACAACCCCGATGACAAGCCAAGCAATTGTTTCATACTTTAGTAATCTCAAACCTATAAACTTTCACGCAATACATGAGCGTGAGCCATGGATATAGCACTATGGGTGGAATAGAATAATGAGGGGGTTATCTGAAGAAGACAAAAAGGAGAAAGTCTCACATCAATGAGGCTAATCAATGGGTTATGGAGATGCCCATCGATTGATGTTAATGCGAGGAGTAGGGATTGCCATGCAACGGATGCACTAGAGCTATAAATGTATGAAAGCTCAACAAAAGAAACTAAGTGGGTGTGCATCCAACTTTCTTGCTCACGAAGACCTAGGGCACTTGAGGAGGCCCATTATTGGAATATACAAGCCAAGTTCTATAATGAAAGATTCCCACTAGTATATGAAAATGACAAAACAAGAGACTCTCTATATGAAGAACATGGTGCTACTTTGAAGCACAATATATGAGACTCGCTATATGAAGAACATGGTGCTACTTTGAAGCACAAGTGTGGAAAAAGGATAGTAGCATTGTCCCTTTTTTATTATTTTTTTATTTGGCCTTTCTTTTTTTATTTGGCCTTTCTCTTCTTTTCTTTTATTTTGGCCTTCCTTTTTTTGACCTTTCTCTTTTTTTGGGACAATACTCTATGAATGATGATCATCACACTTCTATTTATTTACAACTCAATGATTACAACTCGATACTAGAACAAGATATGACTCTATATGAATGCCTCCAGCGGTGTACCGGGATATGCAATGAATAAAGAGTGACATGTATGAAAGAATTATGAATGGTGGCTTTGCCATGAATACTATGTCAACTACATGATCATGCTAAGCAATATGACAATGATGAATGTGTCATGAAGAACGGTACGGTGGAAAGTTGCATGGCAATATATCTCGGAATGGCTATGGAAATGCCATAATAGGTAGGTATGGTGGCTGTTTTGAGGAAGATATAAAGAGGTTTATGTGTGAAAGAGTGTATCATATCACGGGGTTTGGATGCACCGGCGAAGTTTGCACCAACTCTCAATGTGAGAAAGGGCAATGCACGGTACCGAAGAGGCTAGCAATGATGGAAGGGTGAGAGTGCGTATAATCCATGGACTCAACATTAGTCATAAAGAACTCATATACTTATTGCAAAAATCTACAATCCATCAAAAACCAAAGTACTACGCGCATGCTCCTAGGGGGATAGATTGGTAGGAAAAGACCATCGCTCGTCCCCGACCGCCACTCATAAGGAGGACAATCAAATAACACCTCATGTTTCAATTTTGTTACACAACGTTTACCATACGTGCATGCTACGGGACTTGCAAACTTCAACACAAGCATTTCTCAAATTCACAACTACTCAACTAGCACGACTCTAATATTACCATCCTCATATCTCAAAACAATCATCAAGTATCAAAATTCTCTTAGTATTTGTCGGAGTAATGGACCACGGGTAGGCCAACCCGAGTCCCATAACCTTTCAAGACATCAGGGCAGGTTGCGCCCCTCAAGACCCCAGGGCGAAGAGCCGTCTCCTGAGGAGTCGACGGCAGGGCGGCCGACTGCCCGCTCACGGCCGAGTTCCAGGGACGACTTCCAGAGAAGCCGGCTTTGGGGAGTCGGCCGGCGACTCCAGCAAACCCATGACCTCATCAAAGGGGACGGGGCAGAGGCGTGGCTACAGTGAAGCCCACTCCCGCCCCTTACCAAGGGCAGGCATGGCCACAGCACGCCGTACCCGGGAAGATCTCCGTGCGGCGTGGCACTGTTGCCCGGCCGGCCCTGACATCAGCACCACAGTACCAAGTCCTGCACCCGTGACGGCTTGCCTGTACGGCCTGGAGGCAGCGGGGCCCAGCAGTCAGCGAGACCTCGGAAGACGGCGGGAGGACCGCCAGTCGGGAGTCGGCCCAGGGGAGTCGGTCGGGCCCTCCCTCGGGGCCCATGCGCCATTAATCAAGATGAGATGGGGAGTGGCCATAGTGATCGCCTGCCAGGCGGCGGGGCTGTTGCCACGACCCCATGACCAAGCATGCGTCATCAGAAGCATGGCTACAGTAATCAGCGGCCGGCAAGATCCGCCCGCGGCGGACATAGCCTGTCGGCTCCGTACCAGACCAGTCGGCGGGCCCCAGCAGTCGGTGGAGAAGCCGGAGGTCGGAGGCACTGATGGCTGGGCCCGCGCCCAGTCGAATTACCATTGTACCCCTGGGGGGTAGGCCTATATAAACCCCCCAGGGCACCCATGCAAGGGGGTTGGATCCCAGTAGTTCTAGACCATACAGATAGAAGGAGAGAGCTAGCCTTGCCCTCTTCTACCACCAGAAACAGCTCAAGGAGCAACCGTGTAAACACTTGGCTATAGTGATCATGCGGAGACCCCGCAGAGCAGCAGTAGGGGTATTATCTCCCCAAAGAGCCCCGAAGCTGGGTAAGATTCGCCGGCGTGCATGTCTTCGCCTCATCCCGTTTCCAGGCACCGGCGACGTTCTACTCGCCCCCACCATGATAAGCCATCTGTTGGCATATGTCGCACAAAACCCCCGACATTTGGTGCCCACCGTGGTGCCTGATGCACCGCCGTCCGGAGATCTGTTCTGGACGGGAACCCTTTTCCTCCCTGGCGAGCGCAGCCAGCCAGGCACGCCAGGCGAAGTTTGCATCGACGCGCTACGCAGCGTTGAGATCGCCTGCGCAGCCAGCTCCTTGGCCGAACTTGTCGGCGAGGTCCGCCTCTCCGACGAACCTGCGTCCGACGCAGGCGCGGGCGGCCTCGAAAACCTCCTCGCGGGCCTCCTCGATCGACTCCACATTTCCGGCGAGCCTGCCGTAGACTTGGAGTTCGTAGGCTCCATCGACCTGATGCTGGTCGACTCCGACACCGCGTCGATCGACGCGTTCCCCACCAACGTGGTGGTCTATGACGAACCTCTCCCCCAAGCAGAGAGCGACGGAAGCACCATCACTGAGGTGCTAGTCATCAGTCATGACGAGTTCCCTGGCGGAGGAGCGCCCGACCCACTCGACGCAGCGCTGCAAGACCTGACTGCGCCCATTCCGGAAGACGCTGACGCGGAGACATTAGAGGCGCGCCGCCTTCAGCTTGTTGAAGGCGCGAAGAAGCTGGCCAGCATGAGATGCTTGTCAGAAGCTTACCAGCAGGAGATGGATCGCGCCATTGGCGGCTCGCCGGCCCCGGCAGGGCCCAGCCGCCTTGGCGCGTTCTAGTAGCGCGGCGTAGCCATCGCCAGCCTATTTGGGGCTAGCCGCCCCGTGTACGCTACACCGGCGGAGAACATCCGAGCCGCCCAGGCAGCGGCGGATGAGCTGGACAATTTCTAGGGCGAAGAATGCCGCCTCATGATGGAGCGAGTCCAGCGGCTCCTCGACGCGGCCGCTGCGCAGAACGAGGTCGGCTGCCGCACGGAGGCGCCGCAGCGGCCAAACAACAACCTGCACCGAGATCAAGGCATGATGTCTCGGACGCCGACTGGCGGCGCCCGAGGAAGAAAGGACAAGGAGCCGGCTGTCAGCCACAGTCGGACTCGCATTACCATAGAGCGCGACCGAGATGGCCGCCCGAGAGCAGTGGAACGATGGGACGACTGTCCGCCTCCCCCTCCCCGCAAGGAGAGGCGAGTCTCCCCACCGCCTGTTGACCATCCGACTCTCAGTGACCGCCTTGGCTGCTGAGAGGGAGTTGGAGAGAATGACGCCCGCCACCGGATCGACTGGCTTCACCGGTCCCTGGCACTGGAAGAAGAAGACGAGCTGGGTACGCCTTGCTTCAGGCCCTGCATTCGGGACGAGCCCTTTCCCAGAGGGTTCATGCTCCCAAGAGACACGCCCAAGTATACCGGCTCCGTGAAGCCAGAAGATTGGCTAGTCGACTATTCCACGGTTGTCAGCATAGCAAACGGCAACAAGCGTGTCGCCGTAAAATACGTTCCGCTCATGCTCCAGGGCACGGCCCGGACATGGCTGAACAGCCTAAAGCCCCGCAGCATCAACAGCTGGGTCGACTTCACTGAAGCGTTCGTCCGCAACTTCACCAGCACGTACAAGCGTCCTCCCAAGCCTCGTCAGCTCTCCTTGTGCGTGCAAGGTCCTAACGAGTCAACTCGCGATTACCTCACGCGTTGGGCTGAGCTTCGGAACTCTTGCGAGGGCATGCACGAGGTGCAGGCCATCGAGTACTTCACAGCCGGGTGCCGAGAAGGCACCCTCCTCAAGCACAAGCTCCTCTGCGACGAGCCAGAAACCCTCGACGAGCTGCTGATCATAGCGGACAAGTACGCCACGGCCGACTCCTCTATGAAGGCGGAAATTCAAATCAGCACGACTGGCAAAGTAGCTCCTCGGGCTCCAAGAACTCCGGCGGCAGATGCCAGCCGGCGACAACAGCAGGGCGACAACAAGCGCAAGGCCCCGCAGCCGGCTTCCGGCAGCCGGCAGGTCGCGACCGTTGAAGCCCAGCAGCCAGAGGAGCAGCCTCCGCCCAAGCGACAGAAAGGCGGCAAGCCGAACTGGTTGCCGGCCTTCTCCTATGAGCAGACCTTGGATGGACCTTGCAAGTTCCACAGCGGCGCGAAGCCGTCGAATCACACCACCCGGAAGTGCCACTGGCTCACCAGGATCGCCAAGGGAGATGGCCTCCTGCCACCCCCGCCTGCTGGGCAGCCGCCTCCGCCTCCGGCCCAGCAGCCGGCAGTCAGGCCAATCGGTGCAGTACAAGACGAATACCCTGAAGAGCATGGAGCCTATGTGGTGTTCACCAGTGTGGCTGATGATCGACGCAGCAGGCGGCTTCAGCGACAAGAGGTGAACGCATTAGCCTCAGAGACGCCAGAGTTCATGCACTGGTCTGAGAAGCCCATCAGCTGGAGCAGGGCTGACCACCCAGAAGTGATGCCGAGTCCGGGCTCCTACGCCTTGGTCCTGGGCGCCACCTTTGGCACGAAAAAACGGGCCGCGCGTTTCTCGCGAGTTCTGATAGACGGGGGCAGCAGCATCAATATCCTGTACAAAGACACCATGGAAAAGTTAGGAATCAAGCAAAGACAGCTTCAGAACAGCCGGACTGTGTTCCATGGCATTGTTCCTAGGCTTTCCTGCTCACCAATCGGCAAGATCCTGATTGACGCCCTCTTTGGGGACAAAGATCACTTCCGAAGAGAGTCTTTTTGGTTTGAGGTGGTGGACCTTGAGAGCCCATACCATGCGCTGCTTGGCCGACCCGCCTTGGCCAAGTTCATGGCTGTCCCCCACTACGCCTACCTCCAGATGAAGATGCCCAGTTCCAGGGGAATTCTGACTGTGGCCGGCGACTATCGGAAGTCGTCCGCTTGCCCGGCCGAGAGCAGTCGGCTGGCCGAGTCCCTAGTGATCGCATCCGAGAAGCGACTCCTTGAACGAGTTGTGGCGATGGCCGGCAAGCAGCCGGAGATATCGCCCAACCCAAAGGAGGCGGAAGCCGAAGGTTCGTTCAAGCCGGCCAAAGAGACAAAGAAGATACCCTTGGATCCAGAGCATCCAGAGAGGTATGCCATCGTAGGTGCAAACCTCGACAGCAAATAGTAAGGCGAGCTCGTCGATTTCCTCCGTGAGAATCAGGACATCTTCGCATGGTCTCCCAAAGACATGCCAGGTGTACCGACGGATTTCGCCGAGCACAAGTTACATGTCCGATCTGATGCAAAGCCGGTCAGGCAGCCCCTGCGCCACTTATCAGAAGAAAAGAGAAGAGTTGTCGGAGAGGAGATAGCCCGACTCCTAGCAGCCGGCTTCATTATGGAAGTTTTCTTCCCAGAGTGGCTGGCAAATCCGGTCCTGGTGCTAAAGAAGAACAAGCAATGGCGAATATGTATTGACTACATGAGCCTCAACAAGGCCTGCCCCAAGGACCCATTTGCTCTACCAAGAATTGACCGGGTGATAGACTCCACAGCCGGATGTGAGTTGTTGAGTTTCTTGGATGCATACTCAGGATATCACCAGATCAAGCTGAACCCGGCTGACAGATTGAAGACCGCCTTCATCATGCCGTTTGGAGCATTCTGCTACCTCACAATAACGTTCGGCTTAAGGAATGCCGGCGCCACCTTTCAGCGTTGCATGCAAAAGTGCCTCCTCAAGCAGCTCAGCAGGAACGCCCACGTCTACATAGATGACGTGGTGGTGAAGACGGAAAAGTGTGGAACACTGTTGGAAGACCTCAAGGAGACCTTTGAGAACCTACGCCGGTTCCAGATCAAGCTCAACCCCGAGAAGTGTGTCTTCAGAGTACCAGCATGCCAGCTGCTAGGTTTCCTGGTCTCTGAACGCGGCATAGAATGTAACCCAGTAAAAATCAAGGCCATCAAGAGAATGGAGGTACCCAGCCAACTGCTGGATGTGCAGAAGTTCACCGGCTGCTTAGCATCCATCAGTCGATTCATCAGTCGGCTGGGCGAGAAAGCTCTCCCCTTATACCAACTCATGAAGAAGACCACTTTTTTCGAGTGGAACCATAAGGCGGACGAAGCTTTTCGCCAATTGAAGAAGATGCTGACTACTCCACCCGTCCTGGCGGCTCCGACTCCTAAGGAACCTATGCTCTTGTACATTGCTGCCACCAGCCGGGTAGTCAGCACAGTCATGGTAGTAGAGCGCAAGGAGGAAGGCAAGGCGCTGCCTGTCCAAAGACCAGTATATTACCTGAGCGAGGTACTGTCGACCTCCAAGCAGAACTACCCCCACTACCAGAAGATGTGCTATGGCGTACACTTTGCTGCCAAGAAATTGAAGCCTTATTTTCAAGAGCATCCAATCACGGTGGTCTGCACGGCTCCACTTGCCGAGATCATCGGTAGCCGAGATGCTTCTGGTGGAGTGGCCAAGTGGGCCATAGAGCTGGCTCCTTACACCATCTACTACCAGCCCCGCACCGCTATCAAAACACAAGCACTGGCCGACTTCCTCGTCGACTGGGCCGAGACCCAGTACCTGCCTCCAGCGCCTGACTCCACTCATTGGCAGATGCACTTCGACGGCTCAAAGATGCACACCGGCTTGGGAGCCGGCGTCGTCCTCACCTCTCCCAAAGGCGACAAGCTCAAGTATGCACTGCAAATCCATTTTGCCACCTCCAACAACGTTGCCGAGTACGAGGCGCTCATTCACGGGCTCCGGCTTGCCAAAGAACTTGGCATCCGCCGGATCTTGTGTTATGGCGACTCAGACTTAGTGGTCCAGCAGTCATCTGGCGACTGGGACGCGAAAGATGCAAACATGGCGAGCTACCGTTTCCTCGTGCAGCAACTCAGCAGGTATTTCGAAGGGTGCGAGTTCCTCCATGTGCCAAGAAACGACAACGACCAAGCAGACGCCTTGGCACGAATCGGCTCTACCCGCCAAGCAATACCATCCGGCGTCGCCCTTCAACGCCTCCTCAAGCCGTCTGTCAAGCCTTCACCAGAATCAGACTCCATTTTTGTGCCGGCTCCTCCCGAAGACGGCGGATCCGACTCCAGAGCTCCGGCAGACGGAACGGGGACTTTGGCGGATGGCTCCAAAGCTGCCACAGTCGAGCCCGGCCCGGGGACTGTGGTGGAGGACGCGAAGATTCCATAACTCGGCCCAAGAACCGCGCTAGTCGGCCTGAGGACTTCATCAACCCAGCAAGCGGCTGTTGACTCCAACCCGTCGCCTCCCAGCCCAGCCGCCCTCGTCCAAGTCGCGGTTCTGGTAGTCGAAGAAATAGTAGCATCCTCATGGGCCCAGCCCATCCTCAAATTCCTGGTGAACAAAGAGCTACCAACTGATGAGACCTCAGCTCGACAAGTACAACACCGGGCGGCAGCCTATACCATAATCAACAGAGAGCTGGTCAGGCGCAGCGTCACTGGTATCTACCAGCACTGCGTAGAGCCAGAGCAAGGCCAGGAGATTCTCAAAGACATCCATCAAGGCGAATGCGGCCACCATGCGGCTTCAAGAGCACTCGTCGCCAAACCCTTTCGGCACGGTTTCTTCTGGCCGACTGCCTTGGAAGAGGCCAAGGAGTTGGTCCAAAAATGCAAAGGGTGCCAGAAGTTCAGCTCCAAGCCGTACCAGTCGGCTTCTGCACTCAAGACCATCCCCATTGCCTGGCCTTTCGCAGTTTGGGGTCTAGACATGGTGGAACTATTCAAGACAGCACGAGGTGGTTTAACTCACCTACTTGTCGCAGTGGACAAGTTCACCAAGTGCGTGGAAGCGAAGCCAATTAAGAAACTGAACGGTCCGACTGCCGTGACCTTCATCACCGATATCACAATTCGGTACGGCATACCACACAGCATCATCACCGACAACGGCACAAATTTTTCCAAAGGCGCCTTGGCCTGTTTCTGCGCAGCACAGGGCATCCAACTGGACCTAGTGTCCGTCACCCATCCGCAGTCAAACGGCCAAGTGGAGCGAGCAAACGGCCTCATCCTGTCCGGCATCAAGCCTCAGTTGATCGAGCCTCTGGAGCGCTCGGCTAGCTGCTGGCTCGACGAGCTGCCAGCCGTCCTCTGGAGTCTGCGCACGACTCCAAACAAGTCAACCGAATTCACGCCCTTCTTCCTCATCTATGGTGCCGAAGCCGTCATCCCAACAGACATAGAGTTTGACTCCCCACGAGTCACCATGTACACCGAGGAGGAAGCAGAAGAAGCATGACAAGACAACGTCGATCTGCTGGAAGAGGGCCGGCTATTGGCACTCAGCCGGTCCAGGATCTACCAGCAGAGCCTGCACCGATACCACAACAGGAAGGTCAGGCCAAGATCTTTCCAAGAAGGCGACCTTGTGCTCCGGCTGATCCAGCGAACAACCGGCCAGCACAAGCTATCGGCGCCTTGGGAAGGCCCTTTCATCATCAGCAAAGTACTGGGCAACGATTCCTACTACCTGATCGACGCTCAGAAGCCCCGAGCATGCAAGAGGGACGACTCCAGCAAGGAGACAGAGCGGCCATGGAATGCAAATCTCCTCCGAAGATTTTACAGTTGATGCAGTATGTACCATGCTACCTTTTGTATTAAAGTTCCAAGACTTCGGGCCCCCCGAGACGAGTTCGGGGACTGCCCTCTTTTGTCTGTATGATAAAAATTATGCCTACAAGTATGTTACTCTTTGTCATGCCGCTTGGCACCGGACTCGACAAGTCGACCCGGGGACTTGCCACCTTGCACTATGAAATGCTTCCTGCAGCCGGACAAGTAGTGTGCAAACACCTAAACAGTCTTCTATCAGAAGCCGCAGCTCGCAGAGCGACTGTACGGTGGGCAGAGGTAGGGTAGAATGGGTGTTCACATGAAAAAGGGTTAAGGGCTCAAAGCATAAAACATAGCTCAAGACGGTTTCCAGCCTTTCTCGCAAACCGACTCTCGGATAGTCGGATTGTCGTCTTCTATCCAACTTGCTCAAACAATCTTGAAATCGGCTAAGTACTTGCTTTCCCAAAGTAGCCTAGCACTTGATCCAGCAACAGTCCGCAGAGCGGCTGTCCGATTGGCAAGGCAGGCAACTAAGAGAAAGCGGCAAAGGAAAAAATCCAAAAAAACAATGAGCAAGAAAAGATAGATATATATATATTTACATAACATAGGCCTTTGGCCGAATTATCGAGTAGAGGTTCAAAATACACCCCGCGGGTGGAATTGTGCGAATTAACAAGTTCTTCAAAGACTACTGAAGCAGATAAAATAAAAGATACAGCGGCAGCTTAGAAGGCGGCAGACGGATTCGGAGGGTCGGAGGAGGCATCAGCGTCAGGCGTCGGGGCAGCCGGCTGGCTGGTCTCGGCTTGATCACCTCCGGCGGAAGTCGACTCGGTCACACGCGGCTCATTGCTGGAGGCGCGGTCGGGTTGAGGCTGTCCGTCTGCTCCGTCTTCTGGTGCCTCCGCCTCGCCTCCATCCTCCGCTTCGTCCTCCTCCTCGACGCTGGAGCCAATCACCTCCGTCGAGTCTTCGCCGTAGTCTGGGTTCATCCCAAACCACTCCGGCGGTACCTCCTCGCCGTCTTCAGACCGCTTGGGGACGAAGATGCTGGTGTCGGTGTACTCGGCGATCGCCGCAGCACGTTTGACGAGGGCGTCTTTCGCAGCCGCCAGCTCCGGCTAGGCCTCCGACCGAAGCGTGGCCAACCGGTCTAGATCCAGCCCCGGGTACCACGCCTTGACGAACTCCAAGGCCCGGCGCGCTCCAGCCCGGGCCGAAGAGCCCTTCCAGGCCTCAAGACGACCAGCCGCGACCTCTAGCTAGTTGGCCGTCAGGCTGGGGTTGCGCGGAGCCTGCATATCCGGCCAAAGGGCGGCAATCGCCTGGGCACCGACGCGCTGGAGCCGGCGCAGCATCCGGTGAGCCAGCCGGAGGCGAGCCTCGATGCTCAGGACATGCTCGTTAAGAGTTCGGGGGGCATCGGCGGTGATCTCTGTGCCCTCCGCCCTCCGACCTTCACGGTCAGCCTCGATGGCTTGGATGGCAGCCTGCGACTGCCCAGGGAAGAAGTCTGCACAGACACGAAGAAACGAAGAAGCAAGTCAAAAACCAGGAGTCGGCACGATCTAAGTCGGCAGCTCGAAGAAAGAAAATAAAGAGGCTCACCATTAACGATGTCTTCAATCTCGTGGAAGCCGGAGGACAGCAGCGCCTCCTTGTCAGACCAGGAGGAGCGCTCGCTCGCAAACTCGGCCAAGAGGGCGGCCTCCATCTCCTCCGCCTCCCTCTGCGACTTCACAAGCAGCTCCTTCTGCTCTGCCAACTGAGTGGCCAGCAGATCGCGCTCTATGGCGAGCTTGCTGCACTCCTTCCCTTTGGCGCGCAGGGCGGAGTTGGCTTCGCTCAGCTGCTGTTGAAGAGCAGTGTTGGCTCCTGAAGGAAAGGAAGAAAGATAACAGTCATCAATAAAGTAGGTCGCCGAGGCCCGAATCTCGGGGACTACAGCCCGCGGGTGCGCTAGCGCGCCCCCGCAGAAAAAAAGGGGGGGACTTACTCCGGATCTCCGCCAAGTCGGCGGTCCGCTTGCCCAGCTCTTCAATGTTACGGTTGAAGGCAGTGATGCGGAGGTTGTGGTAATCCTGCGACAAGCATTTCAGACAAAGTTAGTACCCAGAAGTTCATCAATTGGAGTTCCGGGCCGCCTGCTTAGCAGCCGGCCCGAAACTCGGGGACTACACCCAGTGGGTGCGCTGGCGCGCCCCCACAGAGAGGAGCAAGAAAGCAAAGACCAAAGGAAAAAAACATACCCGGACGGCTGCCCGCGACGCTAGGAACGCCTTGGTGCAACTCTGGAAAGCGTCGCCCTCAGCACGGAGCTTCGCTTGGATGTCCAGGAGCGCCCGGTTCAGCGGCCCTGTGCCGCCTCCTCGCACCCACCCAATAGGTGCGGTGCTCGTTGTTTCGGCATCTGGGGCCGCCGAGCTGGCGGTGTCGGCTTCCAGGGGGCGGGGTGCCGAAGTCGCCTTCTCCAGATGACGGCACGCTGGCGAGCCGACTTGGAGGAGTAGCCTCGCCACGGCCTCGTCTTCGGTCGGCGGCACCGGAGGGTCCGCTGGCCGCTCACCTTGCGCGCCTTCAGATGGCGGCGGAGGCGGCGACGGAACGTGCGCGTCCGGAGTAGAGGGGTCGCCGCCTTCCCTCTCCTCGACGAGGTTCTCCCCGCCGGCTTCTCCAGTTGGCCCCGTGAACTCCGGAGGCAGCAGCGCAGAGTTCAGCAGGGTGACAAGCAAGGCCGACTGACGGCGTGCAGCTTCCTTAGCCTGCTGCTTCACCGCGGTGGCGGCTTCGGCCTCTGCTAGTTTTTTCTTAGCGGAGGCCTCCACCCTGTCGGCCTCCGCCTTCTCCAGGCGGAGGGCCTCTTCTTTGTTGCGCCTCTCCTGCGCATTTTGCTCCGTCGCCTCCCGGAGGTCAGCAGCGGGGTCAATCCATCGAGTGGTGGTGGACGTCTCCGCTGACCCCAGGACGGAGGCGGCGGCAACCCGCTCAAGAGAGAGGGGAGCCCTGAAGAAAGAGGGGCAAGCAGAGACTGAGACAAATCACGAAGAAAGAATAAAACTTTGAAGACAGAATACTTACGCGGAGACCAACGGTGGCTTCTTCACTTCCTTATTGAAGTGGTTGGCCTTCGCGGCTGCCTCGTCCCACCGGGTCGCCACAGCCGAGCCCTTGGGCTTCTTCGGCCGACTGCCGAACAAAGTCGGCGCGGCCCTGTGTTTCTTCCCGCCGCCTGGAGCGCCCGGTACGGCAGAAGAGCCTGCGCCAGGCTGGCTGGCTCCTGGCCGATGGCGAGGGGCGACTTCTCCCACGGCGCTGTCTTCAGGCCAGTCGGCGAAGGTAGCCGAAGGCCTGGAGTCGCCTGCTGTCCCTCCTCCTCCCTCGGCATCGTCTTCCAGAGCCGCCGCCCCCAGATTGGGGTCGTCGACGTCGCTCTCCACCCGGTCGGCAACGAACTCACGCGCCGGCCCCGAGGTGCCGACTGGTGGGTGAAGAAGGGGATTCTAACCAAAGCCGAGTGGTCAAAACAAACTCGGCAAGAAGAAGACAATCTAAAGAAAGAAAAGAAAGGCGACTCACCACGGGCGGGGGGTTGGCGCGGGAGTATGGCTCCTTGCCGAATCGCTAGTCCTCCAGGAGCCTGCTGTCCGAGAGGTAGTTCACCATGAAGGCCACCTCTTCGTGAGGCATATCCTTGGTGCACATCCGACTCGGGTCGCGGTGCCCGCTCATCTGGCATATCATGTGAGGGCGGCCTTGGAGTGGGAGAACTCGGCACGAGACGAAGGCGGCCAGCAGGTCCGGACCAGTCAGACCCTCCGACTGCGTCAGCACTCGGAGTCGCGTGATGGCGCCGGTTCCCGCAGGCGTCAGCGACCTGGCCCGGTACGACCAGTTGGGTAGTCTCCCAGCCGGCGGGCCGGCTTCGAAAGCTGGAAGATTGACCCAGTCGCCCCTCGTGGCGATGTTCCTGACGTAGAAGTAGGACCTCTGCCACATCTTCACCGACTTTATCAGCGAGATGTAGGGGAAGGGGTTGTCAGCTCCTGACCTTCTCACGGCGATGAAGGCGCCGCATTGAGCCGGCACGCCCGCGGCCTGGGTGCCGAGGGTGGGGAGGACTCCGAGAAAGCCTCCGCACAAGGCCACGAAGGCGGACAGCAGCACCACTGTGTTGGGGTGAGGTGGTGCAGCTGGAGGCCGTAGAACTCCAAGAAAGACCGGAAGAAGCTGCTCGCCGGTAGCCCCAGCCCGCACAGACAGTGCGAGCGGAAGATGACCCGCTCGTCCTCCTGCGGGGCGGGGGAAATCTCCCCCTCCGGCGCAAGACGCACCTGCACGCGATCCTCGCCGGGAAGCCTACGGGTACGGCGGAGGAACTCAATGTGGTCTTCATGAACCTCGGACCCGTCCCAGGTCCCGGAACGCACTGGGGGAGGCGCGGCAGCGGAGGAAGAACTCATCGCGAGCTGTCACCGCAGCGTTCGCCGGAGCTTGGGCGTGCGGCGGAGCGAAGAAGAGGAGAGGAAGGAAGAGTGCGAGGAGCGGCAAGGAGGAAGAGAGTGAGGAGTAGTGGGAAGGAGGGGCGCGAGTGGCACATGGTATCCCATTGTCACCACAGATATCCACGGCAAGACATACACCAACTGTTCTCAAGTCCTTAAAGACTCAATCCGATAAGATTACTTCAAAAGGGAAACTCAATTCATTACAAGAGAGAAGAGGGGAAGGAGAAACATAAGATCCAACTATAATAGCAAAGCTCGCGATACATCAAGATCGTATCATCTCAAGAACACGAGAGAGAGAGAGATCAAACACATAGCTACTGGTACATACCCTCAGCCCCGAGGGAGAACTACTCCCTCCTCATCATGGAGAGCACCAGGATGATGAACATGGCCACCAGTGAGGGTTCCCCCCTCCGGCAGGGTCCCGATTGACTTTTGGTGGCTACGGAGGCTTCTGGCGGCGAAACTCCCGATCTATGTTGCGTTCTGGAAGTTTTAGGGTACGACGATATATATGGGTACAGGAAGTACGTCGGAGGAGCCACGGGGGCCCCACGAGGCAGGGGCGCGCCCCCACCCTCGTGGGCAGCCCGTGTCTCCCCTGACATGCACTCCAAGTTCCCTGGGTTGTTTTCCTTCCAAAAATAACATCTCCAGTTGATTTCGTTCCGTTTTGACTCCGTTTGATATTCCTTTTCTTCGAAACACTGAAATAGGCATAAAACAGCAAATCTGGGCTAGGCCTCCGGTTAATAGGTTAGTCCCAAAAATAATATAAAAGTGGAAAATAAAGCCCAATATTGCCTAAAACAGTAGATAATATATCATGGAGCAATCAAAAATTATAGATACGTTGGAGACGTATCAAGCATCCCCAAGCTTAATTCCTGCTCGTCCTCGAGTAGGTAAATGATAGAAAAGATAATTTTTGATGTGGAATGCTAGTTGGCATAATTTCAATGTAATTCTTCCTACTTGTGATATGAATATTCAGATCCGAAAGATTCAAGACAAAAGTTCATATTGACATAAAGAATAATAATACTTCAAGCATACTAACTAAGCAATTATGTCTTCTCAAAATAACATGGCCAAAGAAAGTTCATCCCTACAAAATCATATAGTTTAGTCATGCTCCATTTTCATCACACAAGAATGCTCTCATCATGCACAACCCCGATGACAAGCCAAGCAATTGTTTCATACTTTAGTAATCTAAAACCTATAAACTTTCACGCAATACATGAGCGTGAGCCATGGATATAGCACTATGGGTGGAATAGAATAATGAGGGGGTTATGTGAAGAAGACCAAAAGGAGAAAGTCTCACATCAACGAGGCTAATCAATGGGCTATGGAGATGCCCATCGATTGATGTTAATGCAAGGAGTAGGGATTGCCATGCAACGGATGCACTAGAGCTATAAATGTATGAAAGCTCAACAAAAGAAACTAAGTGGGTGTGCATGCAACTTGCTTGCTCACGAAGACCTAGGGCACTTGAGGAGGCCCATTATTGGAATATACAAGCCAAGTTCTATAATGAAAGATTCCCACTAGTATATGAAAATGACAAAACAAGAGACTCTCTATATGAAGAACATGGTGCTACTTTGAAGCACAATATATGAGACTCGCTATATGAAGAACATGGTGCTACTTTGAAGCAAAAGTGTGGAAAAAGGATAGTAGCATTGTCCCTTTTTTATTATTTTTTTATTTGGCCTTTCTCTTCTTTTCTTTTTTTTGGCCTTCCTTTTTTTGGCCTTATTCTTTTTTTGGGAAAATACTCTATGAATGATGATCATCACACTTCTATTTATTTACAACTCAATGATTACAACTCGATACTAGAACAAGATATGACTCTATATGAATGCCTCCAGCGGTGTACCGGGATATGCAATGAATAAAGAGTGACATGTATGAAAGAATTATGAATGGTGGCTTTGCCACGAATACTATGTCAACTACATGATCATGCTAAGAAATATGACAATGATGAATGTGTCATGAAGAACGGTACGGTGGAAAGTTGCATGGCAATATATCTCAGAATGGCTATGGAAATGCCATAATAGGTAGGTATGGTGGCTGTTTTGAGGAAGATATAAGGAGGTTTATGTGTGAAAGAGCGTATCATATCACAGGGTTTGGATGCACCGGCGAAGTTTGCACCAACTCTCAATGTGAGAAAGGGCATTGCATGGTACCGAAGAGGCTAGCAATGATGGAAGGGTGAGGGTGCGTATAATCCATGGACTCAACATTAGTCATAAAGAACTCATATACTTATTGCAAAAATCTACAAGCCATCAAAAACCAAAGTACTACGCGCATGCTCCTAGGGGGATAGATTGGTAGGAAAAGACCATCGCTCGTCCCCGACCGCCACTCATAAGGAGGACAATCAAATAAGACCTCATGTTTCAATTTTGTTACACAATGTTTACCATACGTGCATGATATGGGACTTGCAAACTTCAACACAAGCATTTCTCAAATTCACAACTACTCAACTAGCACGACTCTAATATTACCATCCTCATATGTCAAAACAATCATCAAGTATCAAACTTCTCTTAGTATTTGTCGGAGTAATGGGCCACGGGTAGGCCAACCCGAGTCCCATAACCTTTCAAGACATCAGGGCAGGTTGCGCCCCTCAAGACCCCAGGCGAAGAGCCGTCTCCTGAGGAGTCGACGGCAGGGCGGCCGACTGCCCGCTCACCGCCGAGTTCCAGGGGCGACTTCCAGAGAAGCCGGCTTTGGGGAGTCGGCCGGCGACTCCAGCAAACCCATGACCTCATCAAAGGGGACGGGGCAGAGGCGTGGCTATAGTGAAGCCCACTCCCACCCCTTACCAAGGGCAGGCATGGCCACAGCACGCCGTACCCGGGAAGATCTCCGTGCGGCGTGGCACTGTTGCCTGGCCGGCCCTGACATCAGCACCACAGTACCAAGTCCTGCGCCCGCGACGGCTTGCCTGTACGGCCTGGAGGCAGCGGGGACCACCAGTCAGCGAGACCTCGGGAGACGGCGGGAGGACCGCCAGTCGGACCCGTCGGGAGTCGGCCCAGGGGAGTCGGTCGGGCCCTCCCTTGGGGCCCACGCGCCATTAATCAAGATGAGATGGGGAGTGGCCATAGTGATCGCCCGCCAGGCGGCGGGGCTGTTGCCACGACCCCATGACCAAGCATGCGTCATCAGAAGCACGGCTATAGTAATCAGCGGGCGGCAAGACCCGCCCGCGGCAGACGCAGCCTGTCGGCTCCGTATCAGACCAATCGGCGGGCCCCAGCAGTCGGCGGAGAAGCCGGAGGTAGGAGGCACTGACGGCTGGGCCTGCGCCCAGTCGAATTACCATTGTACCCCTGGGGGTAGGCCTATATAAACCCCCCAGGGCACCCATGCAAGGGGGTTGGATCCTAGTAGTTCTAGACCATACAGATAGAAGGAGAGAGCTAGCCTTGCCCTCTCCTAGCATATTAGGATTTTAAGCAAATTACCATGCTATTTAAGACTCTCAAAATAATCTAAGTGAAGCATGAGAGTTCATCTATTTCTTCAAAATAAAACTACCACCATGCTCTAAAAGATATAAGTGAAGCACTAGAGCAAATGACAAACTACTCTGAAAGATATAAGTGAAGATCAATGAGTAGTCGAATAATTATGCAACTATGTGAAGACTCTCTCTCATTTAATAATTTCAGATCTTGGTATTTTATTCAAACAGCAAGCAAAGCAAAATAAAATGACATTCTAAGAATAGCAAACATCATGTGAAGAAGCAAAAACTTAGGATCAACCGATACTAACCGATAGTTGTTGAAGAAGAAAGGTGGGATGCCAACCGGGGCATCCCCAAGCTTAGATGCTTGAGACTTCTTGAAATATTATCTTGGGGTGCCTTGGGCATCCCCAAGCTTGAGATTTTGTGTCTCCTTAATTCCTCTCATATCAAGGTCTCCCTAAATCTCAAAAGCTTCATCCACACAAAACTCAACAAGGACTCGTGAGATAAGTTAGTATAAACCATTGCAAACACCTTATCATACTCTACTGTAGCAAACCACTAAAATTATTAATCAACATTGAATACTAAATGCCTCTGCATATTTAATAGTCCTATCCTCAAATAGAATCATTAAATAAGCAAACATATGCAAACAATGCAAACATAACAGCAATCTGCCTAAACAGGGTAGTCTGTAAAGAATGCTGCAACATCCATACTTCCCTAGATCCAAAAATTATGAAAGAAAATTCCCACTGTAGTAAATTTATCAGAGCTTAATATTCAAAAGGTTTCAACATTTTATCACATTCTGAATTTTCTAGGGAATTATTGCAACAGCGGTAAACTTTCTGTTTTCAAACAGCGACATGTATACTTGTAACATAGGCATAGTAAAGACTATCAATGCCACTTTTATTGAAATAAAAGATGAAAAACATTGTTATAAATAAGAGAAATAAAATCCTAACAAAATAAATTGACGCTCCAAGCAAAACACATATCATGTGGCGAATAAAAATATAGCTCCAAGTAAAGTTACCGATGAACGAAGACGAAAGAGGGCATGCCTTCTGGGGCATCCCCAAGCTTAGGCTCTTGGTTGTCCTTGAATATTACCTTGGGGTGCCTTGGGCATCCCCAAGATTAGGCTCTTTCCACTCCTTATTCCGTAGTCTATCGAATCTTTACCCAAAACTTGAAAACTTCACAACACAAAACTTAACAGAAAACTCGTAAGCTCCGTTAGTATAAGAAGGTAAATCACCACTTCAAGGTACTGTAATGAACTCATTCTTTATTTATATTGGTGTTAAACCTACTGTATTCCAACTTCTCTATGGTTTATAAACTATTTTACTAGCCATAGATTCATCAAAATAAGCAAATAACACATAAAAACAGAATCTGTCAAAAACAGAACAGTCTGTAGTAATATGGATCAAACGTATACTTATGGAACTCATAAAATTATCAAATAACTTGCTGGACCTGAGGAATTTATCTATTAATCATCTTCAAAAATAATTAACTAAATATCACTCTCCAAATAAAAATGGCAGCAATTCTAGTGAGCGCTAAAGTTTCTGTTTTTGACAGCATGATCAACAAGACTTCCCCCAAGTCTTCCCAAAGGTTCTACTTGGCACAAACACTAATTAAACATATAAAACCACATCTAAACAGAGGCTAGATGAGTTATTTATTACTAAACAGGAGCAAAAAGCAAGGAACAAAAATAAAATTGGGTTGCCTCCCAACAAGCGCTATCGTTTAATGCCCCTAGCTAGGCATGATGATTTCAATGATGCTCACATAAAGGATAAGAATTGAAACATAAAGAGAGCATCATGAAGAATATAACTAGCACATTTAAGCCTAACCCACTTCCTATGCATAGGGATTTTGTGAGCAAACAATTTATGGGAACAATAATCAACTTGCATAGGAAGGTAAAACAAGCATAACTTCAAAATTTTAAGCACATAGAGAGGGAACTTTATATTATTGCAATTCCTACAAGCATATATTCCTCCCTCATAATAATTTTCAGTAGCATCATGAATGAATTCAACAATATAACCAGCACCTAAATCATTCTTTTCATGATCTACAAGCATAGAAATTTTACTACTCTCCACATAAGCAAAATTCTTCTCATGAATAATAGTGGGAGCAAACTCAACAAAATAACTATCATGTGATTGAAAATTAAGATCAAGATGACAAGTTTCATGGTTATTATTATTCTTTAAAGCATACGTGTCATCACAATAATCATCATAGATAGGAGGCATGCTTTCATCATAATAAATTTGCTCATCAAAACTTGGGGGACAAAAAATATCATCTTCATCAAACATAGCTTCCCCAAGCTTGTGGCTTTGCATATCATTAGCATCATGGATATTCAAGGAATTCATACTAACAACATTGCAATCATGATAATCATTCAAATATTTAGTGCCAAACATTTTATAGATTTCTTCTTCTAGCACTTGAGCACAATTATCCTTTCCATCATACTCACGAAAAATATTAGAAAGGTGAAGCGTATGAGACAAACTTAATTCCATTTTTTGTAGTTTTCTTTTATAAACTAAACTAGTGATAAAACAAGAAACTAAAATACTCGATTGCAAGATCTAAAGATATACCTTCAAGCACTCACCTCCCCGGCAACGGCGCTAGAAAAGAGCTTGATGTCTACTACACAACCTTCTTCTTGTAGACGTTGTTGGGCCTCCAAGTGCAGAGGTTTGTAGGACAGTAGCAAATTTCCCTCAAGTGGATGACCTAAGGTTTATCAATCCGTAGGATGCGTAGGATGAAGATGGTCTCTCTCAAGCAACCCTGCAACCAAATAACAAAGAGTCTCTTGTGTCCCCAACACACCCAATACAATGGTAAATTGTATAGGTGCACTAGTTCGGTGAAGAGATGGTGATACAAGTGGTATATGGATAGTAGATAAAGGTATTTGTAATCTGAAATTATAAAAACAGCAAGGTAACGAATGATAAAAGTGAGCGTAAACGGTATTGCAATGATAGGAAATAAGGCCTAGGGTTCATACTTTCACTAGTGTAAGTCCTCTCAACAATACTAACATAATTGGATCATAAAACTATCCCTCAACATGCAACAAAGAGTCACTCCAAAGTCACTAATAGCAGAGAACGAACGAAGAGATTATGGTAGGGTACAAAACCACCTCAAAGTTATTCTTTCCAATCAATCCGTTGGGCTATTCCTATAAGTGTCACAAACAGCCCTAGAGTTCATACTAGAATAACACCTTAAGACACAAATCAACCAGAACCCTAATGTCACCTGGATACTCCAATGTCACCTCAAGTATCCGTGGGTATCATTATACGATATGCATCACACAATCTCAGATTCATCTATTCAACCAACGCATAGAACCTCATAGAGTGCCCCAAAGTTTCTACCGGAGAATCACAACGAAAACGTGTGCCAACCCCTATGCATAGGTTCCCAATGTCACGAAACCCGCAAGTTGGTCACCAAGACATACATCAAGTGGCACATGGTATCCCATTGTCACCACAGATATCCACGGCAAGACATACATCAAGTGTTCTCAAGTCTTTAAAGACTCAATCCGATAAGATTACTTCAAAAGGGAAACTCAATTCATTACAAGAGAGAAGAGGGGGAGGAGAAACATAATATCCAACTATAATAGCAAAGCTCGCGATACATCAAGATCGTATCATCTCAAGAACATGAGAGAGAGATCAAACACATAGCTACTGGTACATACCCTCAGCCCCGAGGGAGAACTACTCCCTCCTCGTCATGGAGAGCACCGGGATGATGAAGATGGCCCCCGGTGAGGGTTCCCCCCCTCCGGCAAGGTGCCGGAACAGGGTCCCGATTGACTTTTGGTGGCTACGGAGGCTTCTGGCGGCGAAACTCCCGATCTATGTTGCGTTCTGGAAGTTTTAGGGTACAACGATATATATGGGTGCAGGAAGTACGTCGGAGGAGCCACGGGGGCCCCACGAGGCAGGGGGCGCGCACTAGGGGGGTGGGCGCGCCCCCCACCCTCGTGGGCAGCCCGTGTCTCCCCTGACGTGCACTCCAAGTTCCCTGGGTTGCTTTCCTTCCAAAAATAAGTTCTCCAGTTGATTTTGTTCTGTTTCGACTCCGTTTAATATTCCTTTTCTTCGAAACACTGAAATAGGCATAAAACAGCAAATCTGGGCTGGGCCTCCGGTTAATAGGTTAGTCCCAAAAATAATATAAAAGTGGAAAATAAAGCCCAATATTGCCTAAACAGTAGATAATATAGCATGGAGCAATCAAAAATTATAGATACGTTGGAGACGTATCAATGATGCGGATTGGATTCGTGATCTGAGGTTTATCCTCATTGCTGCACAGAAGAATTATGTCCTTGATGCACCGCTAAGTGACAAACCTATTGCAGGAACAGATGCAGATGTTATGAACGTTTGGCTAGCTCAATATGATGACTACTTGATAGTTTAGTGCACCATGCTTAAAAGGCTTAGAATCGGGACTTCAAAGAAGTTTTAAACGTCATGGACCATATGAGATTTTCCAGGAGTTGAAGTTAATATTTCAAGCAAATACCCGAGTTGAGATATATGAAGTCTCCAACAAGTTCTATAGCTAAAAGATGGAGGAGAATAGCTCAAGCAGTGAGCATGTGCTCAGATTGTCTGGGTACTACAATCGCTTGAATCAAGTGGGATTTAATCTTCCAGATAAAATAGTGATTGACAGAATTCTCTAGTCACCATCACCAAGTTAGTAGAACTTCGTGATGAACTATAATATGCAAGGGATAACAGAAACTATTCCCAAGCTCTTCATGATGCTGAAATCGACGAAGGTAGAAATCAAGAAAAGCATCAAGTGTTGATGGTAAACAAAACCACTAGTTTCAAATAAAGGGACAAAGGGAAGAAAAGGGAACTTCAAGACGAACGGCAAGCAAGTTGCTGCTCAAGTGAAAAAACCCAAGTCTAGACCTAAGCCTGAAACTGAGTGCTTCTACTGCAAAGGGACTGGTCACTGGAAGCGGAACTACCCCAAGTAATTTGCGGATAAGAAGGATGGCAAAGTGAACATAGGTATATTTGATATACATGTTATTGATGTGTACTTTACTAGTGTTTATAGCCCCCCTTCAGTATTTGAGACTAGTTCAGTTGCTAAGAATAGTAACTCGAAACGGGAGTTGCAGAATGAACAGAGACGAGTTAAGGGTGAAGTGACGATGTGTATTGGAAATGGTACCAAGATTGATATGATCATCATCACACACTCCCTATACTTTTGGAATTAGTGTTAAACCTAAAATAAATGTTATTTAGTGTTTGCGTTGAGCATGAATATGATTGGATCATGTTTATTGCAATACGGTTATTCATGTAAGTTAGAGAATAATTGTTGTTCTATTTACATGAATAAAACCTTCTATGGTCATACACCCAATGAAAATGGTTTGTTGGATCTCGATCATGGTGATACACATTTTCATAATATTGAAGCCAAAAGATGCAAAGTTAACAATGATAGTGCAACTTATTTGTGGCACTGCCGTTTAGGTCATATTGGTGTAAAGCACATGAAGAAAATCCATGCTGATGGGCTTTTGGAATCACTTGATTATGAATCAGTTGATGCTTGCGAACCATGCCTCATGGGCAAGATGACTAAGACTCCGTTCTCCGAAACAATGGAGCGAGCAACAGATTTGTTGGAAATCATACATACTGATCTATGTGGTCCGATGAATATTGAGGCTTGGGGCAGGTATCATTATTTTCTGATCTTCACAGACGATTTGAGCAGATAGGAGTATATCTACTTGATGAAACACAAGTATGAAACATTTGAAAAGTTCAAAGAATTTCAGAGTGAAGTGGAGAATCATCGTAACAAAAATAAAAGTTTCTACGATATGATCGCAGAAGTAAAATATTTGAGTTATGAGTTTGGCCTTTAGTTAAAACAATGTGAAATAGTTTCACTACTCACACCACCTGGAACACCACAGTGTAATGGTGCGTCCGAACGTCGTAACCGTACTTTATTAGATATAGTGCGATCTATGATGTCTCTTACCAATTTACCACTATCGTTTTGGGGTTATGCATTAGAGACAGCTACATTCACATTAAATAGGGCACCATATAAATCCATTGAGACAACACCGTATGAAATATGGTTTGGCAAGAAACCTAAGCTGTCGTTTTTTAAAGTTTGAGGTTGCAATGCTTATGTGAAAAAGTTTCAACCTGATAAGCTCAAACCCAAATCGGAGAAGTGCGTCCTCAAAGGATACTCAAAAATAAAATGTTGGGTACACCTTCTATCACGGATCCGAAGGCAAGGTATTCATTGCTGAGAATGGATCCTTTCTAGAGGAGTTTCTCTCAAAAGAAGTGAGTGGGAGGAAAGTAGAACTTGATGAGGTAACTGTACCTTCTCCCTTATTGGAAAGTAGTTCATCACAGAAATCTGTTCCTGTGACTACTACACCAATTAGTGAGGAAGCTAATGATGATGATCATGTAACTTCAAATCAAGTTACTACCGAACCTCGTAGGTAAACCAGAGTGAGATCCGCACCAGAGTGGTACGGTAATCCTGTTCTGGAGGTCATGTTACTTGACCATGACGAACCTACAGACTATGAGGAAGCAATGATGAGCCCAGATTCCGCGAAATGACTTGAGGCCATGAAATCTGAGATGAGATCCATTATAAGAACAAAGTATGGACTTTGATTGACTTGCCCAAAGATCGGCGAGCCATTGAGATTAAATGGATCTTCAAGAGGAAGACGGACGCTGATAGTAGTGTTACTATCTACAAAGCTAGAATTGTCGCAAAAGGTTTTCAACAAGTTCAAGGTGTTGACTACGATGAGAGTTTCTCACTCGTATCTATGCTTAAGTCTATCCGAATCATGTTAGCAATGCCACATTTTCTGAAATCTGGCAAATAGATAAACAAAACTACATTCCTTAATGGATTTATTAAAGAAGAGTTGTATATGATGCAACAAGAAAGTTTTGTCAATCCTAAAGGTGCTAACAAAATATGCAAGCTCCAGCGATCCATCTATGGACTGGTGCAAGCATCTCGGAGTTGGAATATACGCTTTGATAAGTTGATCAAAGCATATAGTTTTATACAGACTTGCGGTGAATCCTGTATTTACAAGAAAGTGAGTGGGAGCACTGCATCATTTCTGATAAGTATATGTGAATGACATATTGTTGATCGGAGATAATGTAGAATTATTCTGCAAAGCATAAAGGAGTGTTTGAAATGAGTTTTTCAAAGAAATACCTCGGTGAAGCTGCTTACATATTGAGCATCAAGATCTATAGAGATAGATCAAGACGCTTGTTAAGTTTTTCAATGAGTACATACCTTGACAAGATTTTGAAGTAGTTCAAAATGGAACAGTCAAAGAAAGAGTTCTTGCCTGTGTTACAAGGTGTGAAACTGAGTAAGACTCAAAGCCCGACCACGGCAGAAGATAGAAAGAGAATGAAAGTCATTCCCTATGCCTTGGCCATAGGTTCTATAAAATATGCCATGTTGTGTACCAGATCTATTGTATACCCTACACTATTTTTGGCAAGGGGTACAATAGTGATCTAGGAGTAGATCACTGGACAGCGGTCAAAATTATCCTTAGTGGAATAAGGATATGTTTCTCGATTATGGAGGTGAAAAAAAGGTTCGTCGTAAAGGGTTACGTCGATGCAAATTTTGACACTGATCCAGATGACTCTAAATCTTAATCTGGATACATATTGAAAGTGGGAGCAATTAGCTAGAGTAGCTCCGTGCACAGCATTGTTGACATAGAAATTTGCAAAATACTTATGGATCCGAATGTGGCAGATCCATTGACTAAACTTCTCTCACAAGCAAAACATGATCACACCTTAGTACTCTTTGGGTGTTAATCACATGGCGATGTGAACTAGATTATTGACTCTAGTAAACCCTTTGGGTGTTGGTCACATGTCGATGTGAACTATGGGTGTTAATCACATGGTGATGTGAACTATTGGTATTAAATCACATGACGACGTGAACTAGATTATTGACTCTAGTGCAAGTGGGAGACTGAAGGAAATATGCCCTAGAGGCAATAATAAAATTATTATTTATTTCCTTATATCATGATAAATATTTATTATTCATGCTAGAATTGTATTAACCGAAAACATAATACATGTATGAATACATAGACAAACAGAGTGTCACTAGTATGCCTCTACTTGACTAGCTCATTGATCAAAGATGGTTATGTTTCCTAACCATATACATGAGTTGTCATTTGATTAACGGGATCACATCATTAGGAGAATGATGTGATTGACTTGACCCATTCCGTTAGCTTAGCACTTGATCGTTTAGTTTGTTGCTATTGCTTTCTTCATGACTTATACATGTTCCTATGACTATGAGATTATGCAACTCCCGTTTACCGGAGGAACACTTTGTGTGCCACCAAACGTCAAAACGTAACTGGGTGATTATAAAGGTGCTCTACAGGTGTCTCTGAAGGTACTTGTTGGGTTGGCGTATTTCGAGATTAGATTTGTCACTTCGATTGTCGGAGAGGTATCTCTAGGCCCACTCGGTAATGCACATAACTATAAGCCTTGCAAGCATTGCAACTAATGAGTTAGTTGCCGGATGATGTGTTACGGAACGAGTAAAGAGACTTGCCGCTAACGAGATTGAACTAGGTATTGAGATACCGACGATCGAATCTCGGGCAAGTAACATACCAATGACAAAGGGAACAACGTATGTTGTTATTCGGTTTGACCGATAAAGATCTTCGTAGAATATGTAGGAGCCAATATGAGCATCCAGGTTCCGCTATTGGTTATTGACAGGAGACGTATCTCGGTCATGTCTACATAGTTCTTGAACCCGTAGGGTCCGCACGCTTAAAGTTCGATGACGGTTATTTTATGAGTTTATGTGTTTTGATGTACCGAAGGAGTTGGGAGTCCCGGATGAGATTGGGGACATGACGAGGAGTCTCGAAATGGTCGAGACGTAAAGATCGATATATTGGACGACTATATTCGGACATCGGAAAGGTCCCGAGTGATTCGGGTATTTTCGGGAGTACCAGGGAGTTACGGGAATTCGTAATGGGCCTTAATGGGCCATACGGTAAAGGAGAAAAGGCCCCAAAGGGTGGCCGCACCCCTCCCCATGGGCTGGTTTGAATTGGACTAGGGAGGGGGCGCCCCTTTCCTTCCTTCTCCTTTTCCCTTCTCTTTCCTTCCCTCCTACTCCTACTACATGGAAGGGCTCCTAGTTCTACTAGGAAAAGGGGAATCCTACTCCCGGTGGGAGTAGGATTCCCTAGGGCGCGCCATAGAGAGGGTCGGCCCTCCCCCTCCTCCACTCCTTTATATACGGGGGCAGAGGGCACCCCAAAGACACAACAATTGATCTCTTGATCTCTTAGCCGTGTACGGTGCCCCCTCCACCATAATCCACCTCGGTCATATCGTAGCGGTGCTTAGGCGAAGCCCTGCGTCGGTAGAACATCATCATCGTCACCACACCGTCATGCTGACGGAACTCTCCCGCAAAGCTCGGCTAGATCGGAGTTCGAGGGACGTCATCGAGTTGAACGTGTGCAGAACTCGGAGGTGCCGTGCGTTCGGTACTTGATCGGTCGGATCATGAAGACGTACGACTACATCAACCGCGTTGTGCTAACGCTTCCGCTTTCGGTCTACGAGGGTACATGGACACACTCTCCCCTCTCGTTGCTGTGCATCACCATGATCTTGCATGTGCGTAGGAAAATTTTGAAATTACTACGTTCCCTAATAGGAGGATGGTTGATGATGACGATGGTGACGGATTCCCCTCTCCGGAGCTCCAAACGGACTCCAGATCAGCCCTCCCGAGAGGTTTTAGGGCTTGGCGGCGGCTCCCTATCGTAAAACGCGATGATTTCTTCTCTCTGATTTTTTCCCCCCGAAACTCAATATATGGAGTTGGAGTCAGAGAGGCAACAGGGGGCCCACGAGGTAGGGGGGGCACGCCCCCACCCTCGTGGAGAGGTGGTGGGCCCCCTGGCCTTCATCTTTTGCAGGTATTTTTCTTATTTTCTGAAAAGTGGCTCCGTGAAGTTTCAGGTCATTTCGAGAACGTTTTCTCCTGCACATAAATAACACCATGGTAATTCTGCTGAAAACAGCGTCAGTCCGGGTTAGTTCCATTCAAATCATGCAAGTTAGAGTCCAAAACAAGGGCAAAAGTGTTTGGAAAAGTAGATACGTTGAAGACGTATCAATGATTAGTGTATGGTCAAATCGGGGGCGTCACAAGTTGGTATTAGAGCCGACTGCCTGTAGGAATCCCCATTCCAAACTCCTTGGCCAAAGTTGAGTCTAGTCTTTGAAAAACTTTTATTAACATGGATGTATGGCTTATGGGCCCATGTCGTCATTGGGTGGTATTAGGATCTTTTATTCCTTGACCTATACTCTGGGACTCTGATCTCTCTTTTATTTGGGTTAAATGATTTTACTAACTCTCAATCTAGGTTCTCGTAACTACTTCCTCCCGGAGAGTCCCTCACTCTAGATGATTATTTGGTGGACCAGAAGATTCTGAAGATACTCTCTGATGTTCTCTCGAGACTTTGTGCCATCGCTTTTGCTATTCCCGGCCACCGATAAATCCTTGTGGATAACTACTTATATTCGTCATTCATACCTTTGTTCCTAGTTGCCCTTGTTATTACTTGATACCCTGGAAAATTCTCCGATATTCTGAGAATCCTTTGTGCCCACTGCTTGCAGCTCTTTTTCGCATAAATACCCCTACGGATAATTCCTCGCACTTACCAAGTATCCGTTCATCTCCAGTTGATTCATGTATTTCACAAAAGTCTTCGAAATGCCATTCGATCTTTCAAAAATCCTCAACAGCTTATTGCTCTTGAAATTTTTCCTTGCTTGCATTATGATTAACCTTGTAAGTCTGGTAATCTTATTGGCATCCTTTGTCACTATCATTTCGAGTCCCTTGATTCAATATGTTGCGATTGCTCGCAATTCTCATCCAGATCCTCGAACTCATCCTTTAGCTTAAACGTCATTTTAAAACATTGGCTGGATCTCGACCAATCAAATTACCATCGATTGTACCCCTAAGTCTACTCAACTTATCCATCCTTAATCAGGGCGATTGCTTTTGAGCCCTTGATTTGAAAATCATAATTCCTTTGCATTTGAGCTCTGAATTAGTCAGTTTCTTCTATAATCCAATGCCTTTGCAATGTTTCTTCCTCTGATTGTGTGCTGATGTTCACGCCAACTCCGTTATAGACAACAAGACCCCTTGTTGCATAATTAGCCGACAGTGTCATTCACATTCAGAATTCTTGTGGCTTTCATAGGATATATATAATGCCTTTGGTAAAAATGTATCCTTGCTTTGTCAACCATGCTCTAGTTTCGAGCTCGTGTTATTTACTCCTGAAGTTTGTGGTATATGTTCCTAAGAGGCCCTAATGGGTTGAACCTATGCCTTTTATTATCTGTGTGAACCCGGAAACTACTACGGGTCATACTCTTCTATTGTTTTGCTAGATAAAATTTCAACATTACAACTTCTTCGAAAATGAGAAGTGAATGAAAGGTTATGCATTGGAGAAGTGGGAGTAGACCTTGAACTTTGTGTTCATGCCCATGGACACGATATAGATCTTATCATGGATGCTTCTTTTAAAATTAATTATCCCCTTGGTGTAAGTTCATCTTATATCTGGGAATTGGTCCGTTGCAATCGTGGTTCCAACCATGACTGTTCTCCTTTGATTCCATTTCTCGGACAATTTGAAGTACTTGTCTTTTGCAGATCAATACACCTATCTGGCCTCTATTCTGCTCTACCTTCGAGTATACCCTCTAGTATCTCGAGAATATCACGGAACTACATAACTTCTTATGAGTTCTTCATCAACTATTATTCTCACTGATTGTAATCCCCCTGGGGTTTTGAGTTATTAGTCACTCGAGAACGCCGATAAGTGAATCAATTCTGCACTCTGATTCAATAACTCCAGGTAATTTTCATTGCTTACGAGTTTAATAATCCTTCAAGTCATTCCTAGCCTGATCGGCTATATCATTATCATGCTAAATTTTAACTGTGCTACATGGTCCTTCTCGGAGCACAATTTCTGACGATGAGCTAAGCTTACGTCAGTTTTCCTCATCATATCATTTTGCCTTGAACAACAAGCTTGATTTCGAGTTTGTCTCATACCCGTGGTTCCAATAACCTTTCGCTTCATTATTCCCATCACTTGATGTCATCGCCGATCAATTGCATCAATGTGTGGTGATCATCATCAACATTCTGAGCTCTTCTAGGATATCAATTGAATTCTTGATGAGAAATATCATCCTTGCCTCTCGATGGCTTGTGTTATCATCAACAACGTTAATGCCATCCCTCCAACACAAACTTGTTCATGTTTTGTGTATTACTTTGAGTTCCTTTCTATCTAGCTTGTGTTATGTTCTACCTTGGAGTATTACCATCTTTTATGTCAAGAATGTCGTGGGAATTTCATCACCTCTTGAGAATTCTTGATACAAGTGATACCTATCACCATCACTATTCTTCTTGGTCCTCGTGTTGCTTCCAACCGGAATACTAATAGGTGAACGGTGCTGCTTGAATTATGCACTTCTAGCAACCCTATTGCTTTGAAGTTAATGGACGACCATTCATTCTTAGACTATTGGTTATTGAATCACCATTTTAACATAGATCATGCTACCTAAGCCCATATTTCGGGTGCAGCATTCAACCAATGTTTAATTGTGTATTTTTTTTCCTCGAGCATACATCATTATATCATTTGATCTGTCAAATGTTATCTCCTTGTTCATTTAATTGTGAAAATCCATGATTATGGAAATTTGGATGACTGGTTGCTGAGTCCATCAGTCACCTCCTCATCCTCTCCTTGGTTTAATGATGAACACTTGTTTCGGAACCCGCTTCCATATTTCATTTCCGGAGAATCTTACAATGGCATCTCGTCAATTAGTGTTGCACCTTTCTTCTCAGGCATCCTGAGTCTGAGGTATCCTGACACCAATCAGATCTGAATCTCGGTTAGATATGATGGCTGGAACATATTTCCAAGAATTATAGCATTGGTTGTTATGTAACCCGATAAGATGATGTCATGTCTACACACCTGGCCGGAGTACCTATTGTTATAGTTTCCTTTTTAGCAAAGTTAACCATTCTTCCATGAGGAAATTGTAAGACATATTCTATAAGTTGTTCCTGATGGATCCTTTGGGAATCCGAAGCCTACCCTTAACCTAATGACCATGTCAATGCTACCTCGAAGCATGACTGTGGTACCCAAACATCAACAAGAACATTTGAAGCACACTGTTAAATTTTCTTTATCAATTATCCAAACACCGTTGTACAGGTAATGTCATGAAATTCCTCTCCCCTTACCTAAATGGTTTTCTACTTTCTATCCTGTCATGGATATCAAGCTCTGCTTATCCTTGGGAAGGATATACCCCTGAAATATGTGTTTAAACACATTTTCCTTTCCATTGTTTGGTTTAATCTGATAATCACATTTTCCTTTTCATTGTTCTATTTAAACTTTCTTGCAGTCTATATGATCTAAGCAGTAATATTCCCTACTTATGTAAGCACCTCGTTGTACCACTCAGTCAGTAAGACCCTGTTAATATTGTTGATAACATTCCGGTAGCCACCGATGGACGAGAACTTTGCCTAATGGTCCGCCTCGTTCAACAAGAAGGAAAATGGTTCTCTTCGTCCCTCGCCCTTGGTACCGATGTTGTTTCCAACATAACTGACAGGCTATCCCCTGACATGCCTTGCTATGATGATAGTGCAAGATGTCACCGCCCTTTCTACTCTTAAACCACATGGTGGGCCCATAACCCACAGTTCCACATGATCGAAACCCGACCTCTCGTACATCCATGTTTCTAAAGTTATTCCTCACACTTGGCTTGATATGAAATTCACGGGCCACCTTCCTAGAGATGATCTACTCTAGTATCCAACGCAATTTTTTTTCATTGCTCTGAACCCCCCTTTTCACCTTCTGATTAAGCATCGAATGATTGCCTATCCGTTTGAAACTTTTGTACCATCACATATTGCTCTCCATGAGTTCCCTGAGTTATAACTTGAGAAATAATCCATGTCTTCTTCCCTGAGTTCACTGTCAGATACCCACCTTTATGGAGATGCGTTCTTACAGAGTTTTTCCCTCTTATCGCATTCGTAGGACGATGAAGATCCCGAAGAAGGGATGACGACTCCATCATGATGACCTAAAGTAGAGAAATGAGGACATCAATGTAATGGATCGACCTCTTTGAGAAGATTAACCAAGACCGATAAGACACGTTAGAATTTTGTAACCAGAACTATCCCCCTTACTACATCTCTTAAATCTCGAGACGAGATTTCTTGTAGTGGAGGAGATTTATAACACCCTGAGAATCATGCTACAGTAACTCCACGCTAATGATGCTAAGTCATCATCATTATGCCCTAATAAAAAAATTTAAGAAATATTTCAGTGTCAAGTTGAAATTTAAAATAAAGTCAAAATAATAATTACCCAAACAAAAAAATAAATTGTTCATAATATTGCAAAAATTCCCAAAGATAGTATAAAAATAAAACCGACATTATCTGAGACTCCAAAATGCCCCTAGCTATTTTTGAATGACCCAACAACACCCTTCCAAGCACGTTTAAATTTAAACCAAACATCAAATGTTTTCAAATGGGGTTCAAACTTTTGTGGAAGTGGCAATTAATGCGATCTAAATTATGTGGCTACTTTCTTATTTTAGAAAAGCCAATTGGTACTAAATAAGAATGCAAAACAGAAAACAAATAAATAGGAACAGAAAGTAAAAGAAAAGAAAAACAACAGGTCTAATCTACTAGGCCACTTGGCCCATCTAACAGAAACCGGTCCAGCCACCCCCTCGTCCCCTTCCTCTCGCTACAGGAGACAGGGGGGCCGTGGCGGCCATCCGCCGGCCGTGGCCGTGCGTGGCGGCCATCCGCCCCTGCCCCGCCCATAAGCCCCGGCGCCCTCACCCAAACCCTAGGACGCCCCCTGCCTCTCCCACTTCTTTCCCTCGTTCGCCCTTTTCCCTCACTGCTTCTCTCGCCCGTGCGTGCTCGTCAACGCCTTCCCGTCGTTGACGCAGCCAACGGCGACCATTCTCCGCACGGAGTAGTCCAGGAGGATCTCCACCGTCTACTTCGTCCATTCGGAGCATCAAATCGAGCGGATCCGTCCCGTGCGCTCGCCATCGAGTTCCTATTGACCACGTACATCGCCGGCCGCCGTCATCGATTGCCTCATCTCCGGTCCACCTTTCGCCTCCCCGTCGCTTCCTTTGGAACCTTTGTGAGCTTCTCTTCCAAAACCCCCGCTCCACCTCTCGATTTCGTCGTCGTAGCCGCCGTCCCCGAGCTCGTACGAGCTCCCGCGTACGCGTACCGGCGTACGTGCTGCTCCTGCCCATGGCCACGCCCACTTGCTGCTGCCGCACGTTTGGGCCGCGCCGATCCTGGCCACACGCGCGCGCCCGCCGCCGCTCGGCCACTCGCATGCTGCTCCCGCTCGCTGCTATGCTTCGTTCTGCTACTGTCGGCTGCTAGCTCCTGCTGCTGCTCAGGCCACTGCGCTGCTACTTTGCTGGCTGCTGGATGCTGGATGCTGCTGCTGCTCAAACCTGCTGTTGCGCTACCATGCTGCTGCATGCGGCTGGCCATAGCAAGGCCATGGCCGGGTGTGCCTGTGTGTGTGTGCGTGAGTTGTGTGGGTTAATTAGAGTAGGATTGGTTTAGTGCTAGATTAGTACACTAACAAATGACATGTTGGTCCCCTTCAATTAGATTAAATAAATCATTTTAGATATATAATAAATTTCTGACATGTGGGACCATGGCACTGTTCACTTTGACCAGTCAAATTGACTCGGTCAATTTGGATTAATTAAAATATAATAATTCCTGAAATTCCTGAATATTGATAAAACTTTGGAAAATCATATAAAATAATCCGTAGCTCGGATGAAAATAATTTATACATGAAAGTTTCTCATAACGACGAGACGAATCTGAATGCCGCAGTCCATACATCCGCCACATGTCCCTAGTATAGCAAACCTGCAACTTTTCCCCTCCAGTCCATTTGTCCGAAAACGCGAAACACCGGGAATACTTTCCTGGATGTTTCCCCTCCGCCGGTATCGCCTACTACTGTGTTAGGTCACCCCTAGCACCGCGTATTGCTATGGTATTCTTTGTGATGCTTTGATTGCTCCGTTATTTATTGTGTTCCCCCTCCGTTACTTCTTTCTGATAGACCCCGAGACTGCCGGCGACCCCCAGTTCGACTACAGTGTTGACGACCCTTCCTTCTTGCCAGAGCAACCAGGCAAGCCCCCCCCCCTTATCAACCCGATATCGCCTATTCTTCTCTCTACTGCTTGCATTAGAGTAGTGTAGCATGTTACTTCTTTCGGTTAATCTTATTCTGCTGCATAGCCTGTCTTTGCTACTATTGTTGTTATCTTTACCTGCAATCCTAAATGCTTAGTATAGGATGCTAGTATTCCATCAGTGGCCCTGCATTCTTGTCTGTCTTCCATGCTATACTACCGGGCCGTGATCACTCGGGAGTTGATCACGGGTATATACTTATATACATAATATATGATACATGTGGTGACTAAAGTCGGGTCGGCGCGTAGAGTACCCGCGAGTGATTCACGGATTGGCGGCTGAAAGGACATTTTTCCCGATGGCCCTCTGGGTGGATCTTTGTGGCGGAGCGACAGGGCAGGTTGAGACCACCTAGGAGAGAGGTGGGCCTGGCCCTGGTCGGCGTCCGCGATTACATCAATTAACACGCTTAACGAGATCTTGGTATTTGATCTGAGTTTGATCAATTAACTCACTAACCAACTACGCGGGAACAATTATGAGCACTCGACGTCGTGGTATCAGCCGAAGCCTTCTTGACGTCAGCGACTGAGTGGTGCGCGCCGGGTTGGACCGCGTAACGCAACTTCCTTTGTAATGGAGGTTGCTAGGTCTGCTCACCTGCCGCGTACGCAACGTGCGGGTGTGCAACGGACGATGGGCCCAGACCCCTGCACGCTTAGGATTTAGACCGGCGTGCTGACCTCTCTATTGTGCCTAGGTGGGGCTGCGACGTGTTGATCTTTCGAGGCCGGGCATGACCCAGGAAAGTGTGTCCGGCCAGAGGGATCAAGCGTGTTGAGAAATGTGGTGCACCCCTGCAGGGAAGTTTATCTATTCGAATAGCCGTGTCCCTCGGTAGAAGGATGATCCGGAGTTGTACCTCGACCTTATGACAACTAGAACTGGATACTTAATAAAACACACCCTTTCAATTGCCAGATACAACCCGGTGATCGCTCTCTCACAGGGCGACAAGGAGAGGATCGCCGGGTAGGATTATGCTATACGTGGTTACTTTGTGGACTTACCATCTACTCTCTTATATATGCTTCAAGATGGAGGTTTCCAGAAGGTAGTCTTCCATAGGACTAGCTATCCCCCTCTTATTCTGGCATTCTGCAGTTCAGTCCACAGATACTACCCATTTCATTGATACCAATGCATATGTAGTGTAGATCCTTACTTGCGAGTACTTTGGATGAGTACTCGCGGTTGCTTTGCTCCCTCTTTCCCCCCTTTCCATTTTTCTCAGATGTCGCGACCAGATGATGGAGTCCAGGAGCCAGAGTATCCCGAGGATGTTTCTACGGGGAGTTCGGCTTTGAGGAGTAGTTAGGAGGTCCCAGGCAGGAGGCCTTGCCTTTTCGATTGTTGCTACTTTTGTGCTAGCCTTTTTAAGGCAAACTTGTTTAACCTTATGTCTGTACTCAGACATTGTTGCTTCTGCAGACTCGTCTGTGGTCGAGCTTATGTATTCGAGCCCTCGAGGCCCCTAGCTTATAATATAAAGCTTGTATTATTTTAATTTGTGTCTAGAGTTATGTTGTGGTATCTTCCCGTGAGTCCTTGATCTTGATCGTGCACATTTGCGTGTATGATTAGTGTACAGTCCAATCGGGGGCGTCACACCACTGCCTCGCCGCTCTAAGCCCATCAGGATGATGAAGGAGAACGAGAAGAAGGAGGAGTGAAGTATGTCAGGTATGTCAGATCTCCAAAATGATATATACTTAGCTTTGTTTCCTCCAAAATGACCTAAGTTAGCTCTAATATGCTAAGTTGTCACTAATATGCTTAGTTACCTAGGTTTACTCAATAATGACATACACTTAGGTTACTTATGTAAAAAATGGCATAATTAGCTTACTTGGGTTTGAAATGGCATAACAATCTTGGTAACCTCATATATGTCATATAGTTAGCTTATTTTTCTCGAAAATGACATAATAAGCCTAATTAGCTCCAAAATGATCAATTTTACCTAAGTTAGCTCCAAAATGCCCTAAGTTAGCTCTAAAATGCTAAATTAGCTCTAATATGCTTAGTTACCTAGGTTAGCTCAAGAAAGATCTATACTTATCTTACTTATGTCATAAATGGCATAATATGCTTAGTTAACTAAAAATGGCATAATTGACTAGGTTAGCTCCCAAATGACCAATTTTACCTAGGTTAGCTTCAATATGATCCATTTTACCTAGCTTAGCTCCCAATTGACCAAGTTTACCTAGGTTAGCTCCAATATGATCCATTGTACCTAGGTTAGCTCCAAAATGACCTATTTACCTAGCTTAGCTCTAAAATGACCTACACACTTAGCATTTTTTCCTAGCTTACTTAGAAGAAGAAGATAAAGAAGAGGAGAGGATAAAAAGAAAGAGAAGATAAATTCTTCTTCTTCTTTTTCTTCTTCCATTTCTTCTTTTTCTTCTAGCTAGTCTTCTTCTTGTTCTTCTTCTTCTAACTTTCATCTTTCCCAATTTGCAGATTTGCTTTAGATGAGGAAGCTTGCATTGATGGAGTGTACTCTTCTCCTTGTGCTTCCTTTTTGTTTATGGAAACTTGTTGGAAACTTCTTTTGGATATGTATGTATATATGGATATGTTGTTGGAAACTTATTTTGGATATGTATGTATATATATATGTGTGTGTGTGTGTGTGTGTGTGTGTGTGTGTGTGTGTGTGTGTGTGTGAAATTCTGTCAAATTGAATGAATTTGAGAAAAAACAGGGGCTATACAGGAACTTTGCCGTCTGCTGGCAAACGGCAAAGAGCTTGGCAGCTACCTGTGCAACCTGGGGGGGCACTTGGCTGGCCTATATGGTTTCTTTGTCGTCTGCTGGCAGACGACAAAGAAGTTTTCATCTTTGTCGTCTCCCAGCAGACGACAAAGGACCTGGACGGCACACGTGCCCTTCGCCGTAGCCTATTCAGTCGGACCTGTTACCGTCCTCTGGCGGACGGTAAAGACCTTTGTCGTCAGCCATGGCAGACAGCAAAGTGCCTGATTCCTGTAGTGTTAATAGGTTAGTCCCCAAAAATGATATAAAATAGCATATAATTGCATATATAACATCCAATATTGATACTATAATAGCATGGAGCAATAAAAATTATAAATATGTTGGAGATGTATCAGTAGGATGTTACAGTCACTGCCACGAAGCTACAATGGTTTTGTGATGCTTAAAACTGTGGAAGTGGAAATCAAGAAAGAACATCAAGTGTTGACGGTCAAAAAGACCACTAGTTTCAAGAAGGCTATGGGTAAGAAGGGAAACATCAAGAAGAGTGGCAAGCAAGTTGTTGCTCCCATGAAGAAGCCCAAAGGTGGACCTAAACCTGACAGTGAGTGTTTCTATTGGTAGTGGCCACTGAAAGCGTAACTGCCCCAAGTACTTGGCAGATAAGAAGGCCGGCAACGTCAACAAAGGTATATTTGATATACATATTATTGATGTATACCTTAATTACTAGTTCTCGTAGTACCGTTTGGGTATTTGATACTGGTTTAGTTGCTAATATTTGTAACTCAAAACATGTGCTACAGAATAAACAGAGACTAGCAAAGGAAAAGGTGACGATGCGTGTTGGAAATGGCTCCAAGGTTGATGTGATCGCCGTTTGCACACTCCCTCTGCATCTACCTTAAGGGTTAGTTTTCAACCTAAATAATTGTTCTTTAGTGCCCGCGTTAAGCATGAAAATTATATCTAGATCTTGTTTATTGTGAGATGGTTATTCATTTAAATATGAGAATAATGGTTGTTCTATTTATATCAGTAATATCTTTTATGGTCATGCACCCAATGTGAATGGTTTATTCTTGTTGAATATCAATAGTAGTGATACACATGTTCATAATATTAATGCTAGAAGATGCAAAGTGAATAATGATAGTACCACACACTTGTGGCACTACCGCTTAGGTCATATTGGTCTAAAGCGCATGAAGAAACACCATACTAATGGACTTCTAGAATCACTTGACTTTGAATCATTTTAAACATGTGAACCATGCCTCATGGGCAAGATGACGAGAACCCTGTTTCCCGACATAATAGATCGGTCAAGTGACTTGTTTGAAATAATACATACCGATGTGTGCGGTCCAGTGAGTTTTGAAGCACACAGTGGATATTGTTACTTCCTCACCTTTACAGATAATTTAAGTAGACATGAGTATATTTACTTAATGAAACACAAGTCTGAAACATTTAAAAATTCAAGGAGTTTCGAAGTGAGGTAGAAAATCATCATAATAAGAAGATAAAATTTCTATGATCTGATCGTCGAGGTGAATATCTGAGTTATGAGTTTTGTATTCATTTAAGACAATGTGGAATTGTTTCACAACTCAGGCCAACTAGAACACCACGGCATAATGGTGTGTCTGAACATCGTAATCATACTTTATTAGATATGGTGCGTTCTATGATGTCTCTTACCGATTTGTCGATGTCATTTTGGGGTTATGCATTGGAGACAGCTACATTCACTTTAAACACATCACCGTCTAAATATGTTGAAACGACACCGTATGAATTATGGTCTGGCAAGAAACCTAAGCTATTGTTTCTTAAAGTTTGGAGATGTGACGCTTATTTCGAAAGGCTACAACCTGATAAGCTCGAACCCAAAGCAGAATAATGCATCTTCATAGGATACCCTAAAGAGACAATTGGGTATACCTTCTAGCAAATATCTGAGGGCAAGATCTTTGTTGCCAAGAATGGATCCTTTCTAGAGAAGGAGTTTCTCTTGAAAGAAATCAGCAGGAGGAAGGTAGAGCTTGATGAGGTTATCGAGCCTTCTCTCGAATTGGAGAGTAGCGCAATGCAGAAAGATGTTCCGGTGGCGCCTGCACTAGCTAGAGAGGAAACTAATGATGATGATCATGAAGCTTCGAATGAGGCTGCTACTAAACTTCGTAGGTCGACCAGGACATGTATTGCTCCTGAATGGTATGGTAATCCTGTCATGGGCGTCATGTTGTTAGACAACAATGACCCTATGAACAATGAGGAAGCGATGATGAGCCCAGACACCAAAAAATGGCTAGAGGCCATGAAATCCGAAATAGGATCCATCTACGAAAACCAAGTATAGACTTTGGTGGACTAACCAGACAACCAAAAGGCCGTTGAGAACAAATGGATCTTTAAGAAGAAAAGATATGATGATGGTAATGCCACCATCTATAAAGCATGACTTGTCGCAAAAGGTTTTGAGCGAGTTCAAGAGGTTGACTATGATGAGACTTTCTCACTCGTAGTGATGCTAATGTCTATTAGGATTATGTTAGTAATTGCTACGTTTTTCGATTATGAAGTCTCGCAGATGGACGTCAAAATTGTGTTCCTTAATGGTCACATTAAGGAAGAGTTGTATATGATGCAACCCAGAGGTTTTGTCAATCCTAAGGATGCTAATAAGGTATGCAAACTTCAGTGATCCATTTATTGACTGAGGCAAGCATCCCAGAGTTGGAATCTTCGCTTTGATGAGGTGATCAATTTGGATTTATCCAAACTTATGGAGAAGCTTGTATTTACAAGAAGGTTAGTGGGAGCTCTATAGCATTTCTAATACTATATGTGGATGACATATTATTGATTGGAAATGATTTAGAACTTCTTGTTTATCAATCTCAAGATGTGTTCTTAGATGTTTTCTTCCCGAGATCTGATCTCCATGTGTGAGTAGTTTGGTAAGGTATGGGTTGAGGCATAAGCCTTGCAATAAGCGTCACATCTCCAAACTTTAAGAAACAATAGCTTAGGTTTCTTGTCAGACCATAATTCATACGGTGTCGTTTCAACGTATTTAGACGGTGGTGTGTTTAAAGTGAATGTAGCTGTCTCCAATGCATAACCCCAAAATGACATCGACAAATCGGTAAGAGACATCATAGAACGCACCATATCTAATAAAGTATGATTACGATGTTCAGACACACCATTATGCCGTGGTAAGTATGAGTAGTTTGGTAAGGTATTTGTTGAGGGGATCAATGAAAGCCTTTGATATAACGTCTCGTATGTGTGAAACAAAATTGTTCTGTGAAGATGTCTCTTGTCTTTTCCGCGATCTTCATCCCTGCAGGTACCCAGGATCATTTAGATCAAGCACCAGTGAGGCCAGGGCAAGGAGACCGTGAAGTGTTATACCGAATACCGGTGACATTAAGGTTCAGTAGGGTAACATGGATCGTATCCTTGGGGAGAAATGAGGTGTGGTCATTAAAGGCCCAAAGCTCTTGTCTGATTTCATTATCTTAATTATCGAGATGACCCCACACGACAGATAGGGCTTGTAGTAGGAAAACTGGTTCTTGATGCATGACTCGTGTCGGTCAAGATGTTATTTGGACACATCCCCCACTTCGATCCGTGACAAGCACATCTCGACGAGTGACTTCCAGCGCAGAAACTAATATCTTATTTGATCCCATCGCAAATACAAGGTTGTAAGCATAAGTCCTCATATATGTACCTCTTTTTATTTTAAGTGTTTGAATCACTATTTGCTTGTTGATCCGGTCAAAAGCTGGATTTGAAACTTTCACGAACGCTTGCTAGAGACCATCGCTTCAAGGGAATCTTCCTCTCGTGGGTTTGATTACCCAGGGTTACCTCTAGGGAAATAGGTGCAGGATACTCTTTTATTTTCCAATAGTGGATCAATAAAAAGGAGGTATCAGGCATCCATGGTCCCTATTGGTTAGTTATCGGAGATGAGTCTTGATCATGTCCACATATTCTCGAACCCATAGGGTCACAGACTTAACGTTCGGTGTCGCTAGGGTTTGATGAGATAATAAGATGGTGTTATCGAATTTTGATTCAGAGTCTCGGATGGGACCCCAGAGATCACAAGAAGCTTTGGAATGGTCCAAAGACAAAGAAAACTATTATGGAAATTATTTTCAGGGTTACTAGAAAAGTTCAGAATTTTTCGGTATTGTACCGGGTAGGTTCTGGAGTGGGACTCACCGGCATGGAGATCAAGAACCCTAAACAGGAGGGATAGCGATCAGTGGGGAAGGAAGGAGGGTATTTCCTTCCCCCCTTTGGTGCGCAGCCCTAGAGGCTTGGAGGAGGGGCCAAGACTCCTCCGCCATGCCTATAAATAGATGAAGAAGGGGCTAGCTGCAGCACCTGACATCCCGGTTGCTGGCCGCCTCCCTCTCGGTCCATACGTCCTTCATTCCACATTTTTTAGCAAAGCTCTACTGGATTTCAACCTTACTTCCGCCACCACGCCATTGCGTTGTCGAGATCAATCTCATCCACATCTCCCCATCGCTTGCTGGATCAAGGAGGAGGAGACGACATCAAAATGCACGTGTGTGCAATTCAAAGGCATCGTTTAACAGTGCTGCATCGTATTGATCTGAGGAAAGTACGACTACATCACCCATGATCTTTAGATCGTTAAATGCGCGTGTTCTACAAGGGTATGTAGACCTTTTCCCACTCGTTGCTAGCATCTAGTAGATTGGATCTTGGGTTTATTCGTTCTCTCGTAGGAAACAAAATTGGTTACCTTACAACGAATACCATCAATTATTGGTGGGGTGACAACGACAATCAGAGGAGAATGCACTAGTTTGCATGTTGGAAGTTGTGTGGGCCAAAGAAAGAAAGTGGAATGGGATCTCAAGATATTCATTGTTTTAACCTAGCCCTTCTTGCGAAAAACATGCTTGGTGGTTAATTGATAATCCTAATTCCCTTTGTGTTCGTGTTCTCAAAGCCAAATATTATCCAGATTGTGATATTTTGAATGCAACTCTGAAAAAGAGAGCCTCATTCACATGGCAAAGTATTATGTCGGGGGTGTAGACCCTAAAAGGAGGCCATGTATTATGGATCCATGATGGTAGTCAGATCAATGTTTGGGGTGATGAAAGGATCCCTAACTCACCTACCAGGAAAGTGATCACGGCTCGTGGAGGCAATTTACTATGAAAAGCAAGTGATTTCATTGACCCTGTTACGGGTCGTTGGGATGAAGAGTTAGTTTCTCAAACATTCTGGAAAGTTGATGTTGCGCGGATCCTTGCAATTCCATTACTTGAATTTGATATGTCAGACCTTGTAGCATGGAACTTGTGCAAAAATGGGAGATTTTCTTAGTGAGATCGGCATACTTTGCGGAGTGGCACGACCAATATGGACATAAAATATCATGAGAAAATACAGTCGGACCCTCATGGAATTCACCAATATGGGGGACGATCTGGAGCTTAAGTTGTCCTGGCAAGGTTAAAATTTTCCTCTGGCAAACTTTGTTAGGATCGCTTCCATGTCGAGTGACTTTGGCTAACATACATATAAAAGTCAGTGGGCAATGCCCTACATGCAGTATAGGAACGTAGTGTTGAAATATGAGATGGGCCTAGAGCCCATATGACAATTTCAGATTTGATCTCTAAGGGCCCATGTAGGTGGCATGACAAGGTGGTGGGAAGTTTAGTCCCACCCCCGAAGTGGAAGGAGAGTTGGAGTGGTTTATAAGGGATTCTCTTCCTCATGCCATTGGAGCTTGAGAAGAGATGAGGCCCTCGCGCACTCCTCCTCCTCCGCTCGCCTCGCCACGCCTCGCCTCGTCATGACGCGCCGCGCCGCGTCGCGGGTTGCGGGATTGAGCCGAGCCGAGCTCACTCCTATGCGCTTCTTTTTGCCAGTCAGGAACGGAGAGTCTTTGACAGGTGGGGCCACGATCTGAGACGTCGGATTGTGGGCTACCGACTTGGACGTGGGTTCAGCCCACGTCTCTCCACATGCAGCCGCACATATATATGTGGGGCGCTGCCAACCCTAGCCACTATGAAACAGAACGCATCTCCGCCTCCACGCCCGCGTCGTTCCTCTGCTGCTGCTGCCGCCGGCGACTCCGTCCCGTTCACCGCGTACACGGTTGGCGGGAGAGCAGGCCTCCGAAACCCTGCTTCTCCGGATCCTGTACGGGAGAGGGGCGATTAGGTTTTTGGGTAGCGACTACGCGACTGCTTGCTTCTGTTCATCTACGTCCACATCACCTTCATCATCACCATGTCGACCGACGCCGACCATGTAGCCGCTGAGAAGGCCGAGGCCGACAAGAAGGCCGCCGAGGATGCCGCGACTACTGCCGCCGCCACCGCCGTCGCATGGCCGATTGGAGGGTATACATCGTTTATCCCTCTCATGTTTCTTTCTGTTGTAGCAGTACTAGCGATATGCGTAGATGTTACTACTATATGCGTAGTACATGCTCTATTAGATCGTAACCAGTGTGTTATCAATACTGTCAATGTCATGCTTATGATTTATTCATGGATTAATTTAATCGGAAAACTGCCTATTTTCTTATCAATCCAAAAACCTAATGTGTGTAGGAGTTTTTCAAATTCTGGTTTTGCTGCTGCACTGAAACCGTCGCCGTTTACGGGGACATACTTTAAGCGTTGGCAGACTAAAATCACCTTATGGCTCACTGCCATGAACATGTTCTGGGTCGCCGGTGTGACTCCCACAGGAATGATCGCTCCTGATCAGGAGAAGGCGTTCAAGGAGGCCACTGTCGTGTTCCTCGGGGCAGTTCTGAGCGTGATTGGAGATAAGCTGGTTGACGCATATTTGCATGTGCGGTCTGCCAAGGACTTGTGGGAGGCGCTCGAATCTAAGTTCAGGGCTGCCGATGCAGGGAGCGAGATATATATTATAGAGCAGTTCCATGATTACAAGATGGTTGAAAACCGTCCTATATTGTAGTAGGCTCATGAGATAATATGCATTGTTAAGGAGCTTGAGCTTCTTAAGTGCGAGTTACCGGGCAAGTTTGTCGCGGGCTGCATAATCGCTAAGCTTCCCAATTCCTGGAGGAACTTTGCCACCACTCTGAAACATCAGAGGCGTGAATTCTCTGTGGAGGATGTCATTGGCCATCTGAGTGTTGAGCAGAATTCAAGGGCAAAGGACTCGCACGGAAAAGGGGTCGAAGGAACTTCTGTGGCCAACATGGTGCATCAGAAGAACTCCAATTCCCACAAGCCCAAGGGAAAGAACGGTGTCCAACAGAGTGCTGACTTTAAGAAGAAGGGTAAGAAGACCTTCAAGAAGAACAAGAAGGATGAGGGCTGCTTTACTTGTGGTTCGCTTGAACATTGGGCCAACAAGTGCCCAAACAAGTATAATAAGCAAGGGCAGGACTCCAAGTCTACCAATATGATTGTGAGCAACAATGAGAGTGGTGCATCTGGGTACGGTAATTTATTTGTTGTATTTTCAGTTTGGCTGTCCACCGATTGGTGGGTCGACACAGGTGCAGGTGTTCATGTGTGTGCTGACATTTCATTGTTTTCTTCTTACCAGGCCACAGGTCACGGGTCTGTATTGATGGGGAATGGCGCGAGTGCTTCTGTTCTTGGTGTTGGCACGGTCGATCTGAAGTTTACTTCAGGAAGGATCGTGCAGCTGAAGAACGTGCAGCATGTCCCTGCCATCAAGAAGAACCTCGTTAGTGGCTCCCTTCTATGTAGAGAAGGGTTTAAGTTGGTATTCGAGTCTAATAAATTAGTTGTTACAAAATATGGACTATTTGTTGGAAAGGGTTATGAATGCGGAGGCATGTTCCGCCTTTCTCTTGCGGATCTATGTAATAAAGTCATGAACAATATTCATTTGAGTGTTAATGAATCTGAAATATGGCATTCACGTCTTTGTCACATTAGTTTCGGTGTTATGACGCGGCTAGAAAAATCGAATTTAATCCCGAGTTTCACTTTAGCCAAAGGTTCTAAGTTCCATTCGTGTGTGCAATCTAAGCAACCTCGCAAGCCTCACAAGGCAACAGAGGAGAGACACTTGGCGCCACTGGAACTCATACATTCTGATCTTTGTGAGATGAATGGTGTGTTGACTAAAGGTGGAAAGAAATATTTCATGACTTTGATAGATGATTCCACTAGATATTGCTATGTGTATCTGTTAAATACTAAAGATGAGGCTCTACACTACTTCAAAATCTATAAGGCAGAAGTTGAGAATCAACTTGAAAAGAAAATTAAGCGAGTCCGGTCAGATCGTGGTGGAGAGTACTTCTCGAAAGAGTTTGATGCCTTTTGTACGGAACACGGCATTATTCACGAGAGGACGCCTCCCTACTCACCCCAGTCAAACGGGGTTGCCGAGCGGAAAAACCGTACTCTAACTAATTTGGTTAACGCCATGTTAGATACGTCGGGTTTATCCAAGGCATGGTGGGGGGAGGCTATAATGACATCCTGTCATGTCCTGAATAAAGTTCCGACAAAGGATAACGTGATCACTCCTTACGAGAAGTGGACCAAGAGAAGGACAACACTCTCGTACTTACGTACCTGGGGCTGCTTGGCGAAAGTTAATGTGCCAATCCCCAAAAAGCGTAAGCTTGGACCAAAGACTATGGACTGTGTTAATTTGGGCTACGCTATGAATAGTGTTGGCTATAGATTTCTAGTAGTGAAATCTGAGGTACCTGACATGAAAGTCGGTACAATTATGGAGTCTAAAGATGCTACATTCTTTGAGGACATTTTTCCCATGAGAGATGTACAAAGCACTTCTAGATAGGAATCTGAGGAGACTCCTGAACCTGCCATTCTGATGGAATATTATAATCAAACACGTGATGAAAATCCTGAGGAGGATAATGAGGAATCCCTTGGTAGGGGCAAGAGACAAAGGACTGTAAAGACCTTTGGTGATGATTTCTTCATATACCTCGTGGAGGATAATGCCACTTCTATTTCAGAAGTATATGCATCTCCAGAAGCTGACTACTGGAAGGATGCGGTCCGTAGCGAGATGGATTCCATCATGGCTAACGGGACTTGGGAGCTTACTGAATGTCCTTATGGTTGCAAACCATTGGGATGCAAGTGGGTGTTCAAGAAGAAGCTTAGGCCCGATGGTACGATAGAAAAGTACAAGGCTAGGCGTGTGGCCAAGGGCTACGCCAAGAAAGAAGAAGAAGATTTCTTCGACACTTATTCACCTATGGCCAGACTGACCACCATTCGAGTATTACTCTTGTTGGCGGCCTCGCATGGTCTTCTCATTCATTAGATGGATGTTAAGACGGCTTTCTTGAATGGAGAGGTAAAGGAGGAAATCTATATGCAACAGCCTGATGGCTTTGTGATGGATGGTCAGGAAGGAAAGGTGTGTAAGTTGGTGAAATCTTTGTATGGCCTGAGACAAGCGCCTAAGCAATGGCATGACAAGTTTAATGAAACGTTGACATCTGTTGGCTTTGTTGTTAATGAAGCCGACAAATGTGTATACTATCGCTATGGTGGGGGCGAAGGAGTTATACTGTGTTTGTATGTTGATGACATATAGATATTTGGGACTAATCTCAAGTTGATCGAGGAAGTTAAGTCTTTCCTATCTCAGAATTTTGAGATGAAGGACCTTGGAGTGGCTGATGTTATCTTGAACATCAAGCTATTGAGAGATGATGAAGGTGGGATTACACTTCTGCAATCCCATTATGTTGAGAAGGTGTTGAGTCGTTTTGGATATTCGGACTGCAAACCATCTCAAACACCATATGATCCTAGTGTGCTGATTCGAAAGTCTGAAGGCACAGCTATAGATCAATTGAGATACTCTCAGATTTTTGGTTCACTACAGTATCTAGCGATCGCAACGAGGCCTGACATCGCATTTGCTATTAGCAAACTGAGCCAATTTGTTTCCAAACCGGGTGATGTACATTGGCGTGCTCTTGAGAGAGTTATGCGCTATCTGAAAGATACTATGAACTATGGACTTCACTATACCGGATACCTGCCGGTACTTGAAGGGTATAGTGATGCGACTTGGATCTCTGATGCTGATGAGATGAAGGCGACAACTGGGTATATATTTACTCTTGGAGGTGGTGCTGTTTCCTGGAAGTCTTGCAAGCAAACGATCTTAACAAGATCGACAATGGAAGCAGAATTAACAGCATTAGACACATCGGGTGGCGAAGCAGAATGGCTTCGAGATCTGTTGATGAACTTGCCAGTGGTTGAGAAGCCGGTTCCGGCCATCCTTATGAACTGTGACAATCAAACAGTTATTGTCAAGGTGAAGAGTTCAAAGGACAACATGAAGTCCAACAAACACATAAGAATGAGATTGAAAGCTGTCAGAAAATTGAGAAACTCCGGAGTGATAGCGTTGGATTATATTCAAACGGCTAAGAATCTGGCAGATCCCTTTACTAAAGGGCTATCACGTGTTGTGATAGATAATGCATCAAGGGAGATGGGTATGAGACCCACATGAGTTGCCTTGGTAGTAACCCAACCTATGTGATCGGAGATCCCATGAAGTAGGACCTGGGAAAACAAGCCAGTGGTGAACTGAGGAGAGTAACTTTACTAACCCACTCCGTTGGAGATGCAATACTCTCGGAAACTGTATGGAAGGATGACTACTGTCTTAATGTGTTCCAAGGCTTATATGCATAAGCAAGATGCTATCCTACAGAGCGATCTTTGGAGGAACACACCTATATGAGCCCGACTGCTGGTCACAGTCTATGAGATTGGGGTGATCTCTAGCAAGCTCATGAACAGGCCATGAGTGTGACTAATATGCTCCACCCGAGGGGTCGGCCTTCGGCAGCTTCGTATCAGTGAGACTTGTGGTGAAACTTCTTGATGCCAAACTGACAATTCAAGGCATAGTCCATTGTTCAGTTGTGAAGGAGTGTAACTACTTGGTCTAGATGGAGCTCAACCTTAATTGGCCTCCACTGAGATGCTGGTATATCAAAACAGCGTTTGGAACAAAGGACAAACTGGGCCCCTGAGATCTGGTGGGGGATTGTTGAAATATGAGATGGGCCTAGAGCCCATATGACAATTTCAGATTTGATCTCTAAGGGCCCATGTAGGTGGCATGACAAGGTGGTGGGAAGTTTAGTCCCACCCCGGAAGTGGAAGGAGAGTTGGAGTGGTTTATAAGGGATTCTCTTCCTCATGCCATTGGAGCTTGAGAAGAGATGAGGCCCTCGCGCACTCCTCCTCCTCCGCTCGCCTCGCCACGCCATGCCTCGTCACGACGCGCCGCGGGTTGCGGGTTGCGGGATCGAGCCGAGCTGAGCTCACTCCTATGCGCTTCTTTTTGCCGGTCAGGAACGGAGAGTCTTTGACAGGTGGGGCCACGATCTGAGACGTCGGATCGTGGGCTACCGACTTGGACGTGGGTTCAGCCCACGTCTCTCCACGCGCAGCCGCACATATATATGTGGGGCGCTGCCAACCCTAGCCGCTACGAAACAGAACGCATCTCCGCCTCCACGCCCGCGTCGTTCCTCTGCTGCTGCTGCCGCCGGCGACTCCGTCCCGTTCACCGCGTACATGGTTGACGGGAGAGCAGGCCTCCGAAACCCCGCTTCTCCGGATCCTGTACGGGAGAGGGGCGATTAGGTTTTTGGGTAGCGACTACGCGACTGCTCGCTTCTGTTCATCTACGTCCACATCACCTTCGTCATCACCATGTCGACCGACGCCGACCGTGCAGCCGCTGAGAAGGCCGAGGCCGACAAGAAGGCCGCCGAGGATGCCGCGGCTACTGCCGTCGCCGCCACCGCCGCATGGCCGATTGGAGGGTATACATCGTTTATCCCTCTCATGTTTCTTTCTGTTGTAGCAGTACTAGCGATATGCGTAGATGTTTCTACTATATGCGTAGTACATGCTCTGTTAGATCGTAACCAGTGTGTTATCAATACTGTCAATGTCATGCTTATGATTTATTCATGGATTAATTTAATCGGAAAACTGCCTATTTTCTTATCACGTAGGATACCAAGCACTTGTTGTTCACTTGTGCAAAAGCTGAAGAGGTATGAGGGTTACTTGGTTTGGACTTTGCTATTGATAAAGCATGCGTTGTGAATCATGTGGGAGAAGTTGTGCTAGAATATTTATTGCTACAACCAGTTGAAGATGTGTGGTCCTCGGTCTGGAAAATTGAATGAAAGCAATTGCTATTGATTCCTGGTATTTATGATAGGAGAGGAGAAAGTTAATGCATAATGAAAAGGTTCCGAAACCTAAATTCATAGCAATGGCAATCAGAGATTTGGTTGCTAATTATACTATGGCGAATGATGCAAAGGCGACGATCAAGCAATGTGGCTGGGAAAGACCAAGGGGCAACTATGTGAAGCTAAACGTGGATGGAGTTTTTTACCTAGACTTACTCAAGGCTCGTATGGCATTGTCATCAGAGACTTAAATGGTAGATTTGTCGCGGTAGGAAACGGGGAAATCGACTGGTGCGGAGATGCGCTTATGACCGAGGCAGTGGCCTTATGGCTTGGTCTCAATTTTGGCAACATGGAGCTCGCTTTTTTGATCTATCGGCGGCAGTTTTTTATGATATATATCACCTTGCGTGTGATTTCTCACATATTATTTTTGAACATGCTCCTAGAGAGACTAATTGTGCTACCCATGATTTAGTCAAACTAGCTAGAAGTAAGGTGTGTGCGGAGTGGATGAAAGATCCGCCTTTAAAGATTGTTGATATTCTTGTAAAAAATAATATGATGATCACCTTGCAATGAAGAGTATTTTGATGTAAACATACCAGTCCGGATGGAGTGCGAGTCTTCATCCACAGATAATTCGATGCGTGGATCGTTGAAGCATCTTGTAGGAAATCAAATCTTCTAGGAGTTCGTATACTTTTTCTTTTTGACGTGGAATTCGTATATTCCTTGTCAATCCCAATAGGAATGTACTGCACCCCTTAAAATACACTGTTTGCACATTCAAGTCCCAAGGGGAGATCTGTGATCATGAACTCCTATGCGTCAGTATCACATTACATGAACAACCTGATAATTGTGCTTAAACAAGTTGCAGCAAATCAGCTTCCAAAGAGGAAATTCCCAAGGCGATTAGCTAAGGGGGCATACTCTATCAGCGTCAATCTCGATAAAGCAAAGGACGTACGCGCCCATCGAATCATGGAGCGCCGCTGTTACGCCGCCCTGTCCATTGTCATCATCCCCTTGCTGCTTGCTAAGCCTCACTGGTCTGAACCCCACTGCGCCCTGGTCTCTTCCCCTTGTCCATGACTCGAAGCCGTGGATCCTACTACCAGATCATTCGGGGGATCACAGTACCAGACCAGATCAAGCAAGCTGCTCGCTCCGGCAAGCGGGCTCACGTCAATGCCCGTCCGCGTCCCGATCGATCGGCGTGATCGAGAACAGCAGTTCGGAATAAGTTCAGGCGCAAGCGTACGCGTCGCAGGTGGCCCAGGGCATGTGCCGGATCGCAACTGGACCTCGACCGACAGTACGTACGTACGCTCGACTACTGATGTGCACTCGCTCGATGCAGTGGCACGAGATCGATGGGTTGCAAATTCAAGTGGGGACGTTGTTTTCATGGAAGCTGATCATGCTGCATGGCCCCGGCCGGCCTTGGCCTCGCGTCGTTGTTGCATATGGTGTAAGCGCATGGTAGCGTCAGGCTCCAGCATGGGGGGCGCCGGACCTCGACGCCTATCATCCTCTGGTGCATGAACCGTGCGTGTCGGGGAGAAGGTTCCGTTGTACTCTCATGTTTGGAGCAGGCATATCAGCAGAGGCGAAGGCGCATCTGAACCACGGAAGAACCGGTGACTGACTGATCGATCAGGTCGGTGGAAGATTGCGACAGTTAGGTTTAGGTTTCTCGTCAGCTCCGGGCTCGCCGTGAGTGGTGAGTGGTGACACCGGCCGTGGCGGACACGCTGGTCCCGTGAAATTCAGGTGAACTTTACCCACCGTGATGATTCAGAGAGGGCGAATCAACTATAGATGTCATGCATATGCACTCAACTATATATGGCTCGGGAGTAGGAGAGGAGCTTCTCAGGAGCTGCTGGAATGTTTAGTGTTCGTTAGAAACACTGATAACTAATGAACATCCGTGCTAGGACCACTAATTTCTTAACATCGAGTTCGTTCTCGCGTATTTGGTAGTAGGCCTATAAAAGGATTGAAATGGTACATCATCATCATGCATGGATGGCGCACGGAGGACAGACGAGGACCAATTTATTGCCTGTTATAGAATGGGCACATGGTGGTGAATGAATGATAGACCATCACGCAACAAACTGATGAACAGTTTCACGAAAATGGTTTTATGCTAATCATCCATCAGGTCAACCTCTTTTTCGATAAAAATCTCTGAATTTTATATTGCACATCAACTAGATGTACATTAATCGTACAGTAGAATTTAAGCCTGCCAATTCGTCCATTTGCTAGCTATAGAAAACAAAAGCAAGTTGTGTGCCCACACACAATTGATGCTTTGGACATCCCCTCTATAGTTTTCCTTTTTCAGCACACATGTGAACATGTGTTTCAAGGTAAAAGGGACCAAATCCATGATCATCATGGTCACTTGGGAACTAACTATGGCAGGAGCGATGCAGATCTCTTTCCTAAAGAAGGGTCAGGGGATCAATGGTGATGACGGCTTCTATAACGGGTGCATATGGTGTACGCTTCAGATTTGCTGCACCGGTTGTAGGTTCTGATTCGTTATGTGAATGGATCGACGACGTCACCGATTTTAGATATGAGTAGTGAGAGCATTCCACATTATCGAGTTTGAAGGTGTGAGCGGTGCCTTCGGGTGGCATGATGTATGGTTTTTATCAGCCCTTTGTTGAATAACAATTAATAAAAATGTTTGTATGCATCGATTGATGCAGAGGCCGAGGGCTTTAACCTACTTTTCCAAAAGAAAAACTATGGCAGGAGCGAAATAGCGGCATTTTCAGAGAAACTTTTGGTCTGTCAACGATATGGTGGCAACCAGTAGACGGGCTCTTGATCTTTGTCAATCAACGGGTGCCATATGCCAATGATAGAAGAAGAAAAAAAATAGAATTAATACTTTAGATCAAGAAGAAGGCAAGATTGAAGGGGAGAAAGAGCTAATTCATCATATCACTATTTTTTAAAAGATTGTTCGGCCAGCCTAATGTCTCTAACATTTCATTAGATGTTGAGAATCCCAAAACTATCTCTCGAGGGGCTGCAGATAAATTGACTGCACCATTCTCCTTGGAAGAAACAAAACAAGTAGCCTTCAAAATGGCTCATAACAAATCCCCAGGCCTGATGGGTTTACTATTGAATTTTACCAGCACTTCTAGGATTTTGTCAAGTTTGATTTAAAGGGCTAATTTGATGGTTTTCATAAAGGCAATTTAGATATTTTGAGGCTTAACTATGGTACCATTACTCTAGTGCCCAAGATCAAAGGTGCCAGTCCTATACAAAACTACAGACTTATTTGTCTCCTAAATGTCTGTATTTTTTTACAAAAGTCCTCATGAATATATTAAATATAGTACCTAGAGAGGTGACTTTTTTCCATTCAAACATTTTTTTGTAAAAGGGAGATATATTATGGAGGGTATGATGTTTCTACATGCTCTAAACAGTATTCATGCTAAAAAACAGAGTGCCTTTATCTTTAAGGTGGCTTCTAAAAAAGCTTATGATAAGATACAATGGTCTTTTGTTTAGCAGATGCTTAAGTTGAAAGGGTTCCTTGATAAATGGATTGATTGGGTCATGTCAACTACTAGGGGGCGGGCAATATATACGTATTAAAGTAAGTGACCATGCATATTGGGCCTTTCCTACTCATAAGGGCTTGAGACAGGAGGTGCTTTATCCCCCTTAATGTTTGATCTAGTCAATGATTCTCTAGCCATCCTAATGAATAATGTCAGGCGTCTGGTTTGATTAAAGTGGTGTTGTCAGAATATACTAAAAATGGTCTTAATATGTTGCAGTATGCAGATGATACCATTTTAAATTAGAGGATGATTATGATAGTGCTCAAAACCTGAAATTTATACTATGTTTATTCAAACAAATGTCTGGGCTCAAAAATTAGTTTCCATAAGAGTAGGTAGTTTCTGTTTAGGGAAGCAAGAGATAAAGAAGATAATTTTGTTGATATATTCACTTCCCATTATGTCTAGGCTCAAAATTAGTTTTCATAGGAGTAGGTGGTTTCTGTTTAGGGAAGCAAGAGAAAAGCAGCTAATTTTGTTGATATATTCACTTGTCCCATTGGAAGCCATTCTCTGAAATGTTTAGGAATGCATGTAGATGAGAAAAGAATTAGAAACAAACACTACCAAAATTGAGGATAAGATGGAAAATAAATGTAGCACTTGGCAAGGCAAGTTTCTGCCAAGTGGCAGTAGAGTTACTTTGATTCGATCATCTCTTATTGGCATACCTAACCTCATGATGTCCTTTTATGGGTTGCCAGTATGGGTAAATAAAAGGATGTATTTCTTCTGAGCTAGAATACTCTGGCAAGAAGAAGAAAAGAAAAGGAAATATTATCCGGTTATGTGGTCTAAGGTGTGTAGACCAACAGGTTTAGGAGGTCCAGGCATCCAAAGTTTAGCTATCACGATCCAGGCTTAGTTGTGTAAATTGTGGTGAAAAATGTATAACACTAAGGGCTTATGGGAAGAAATTCTCACAGAGGAAATATCAAATAAACCAATTTCTTGCTGGGATTAAACCTAGAATAGGGGACTCACAATTCTGGAAAGGAATGTTAAAATTCAGAAATCATTTCTTTTCCCTTTGTAAGCTCTCTGTTGGCAATGGAAAAAAGGATAGGTTTTGGGAAGATTGACAGCTAGGGGATAAACCACTTCAACTCAACTTCCCTAGGTTGACGTTTTGATAAAAACACACGCGTTGTTGATGTTTTTAGGAAAGGGATCGACCAAATCCAGTTCAGTAGAACTCTCCTAGGAGATCCCTTTGAATTGTAGAATCATATAAAGGATGTATGTTCTGCAGCTGCTCTCAATGATAAGAGGGACACTATAAAATGGACTTCAACAAAAAAATGGTGGCTATACTATTTAGTCATATTATAGAAACTTAACAGAAAATGGTGTTAGATTTTCACAGATTTATGTGGAAAACTAAAATTCCTCAAAGGATTAAAATCTTTATGTGGTTAGTTTTGCAAAACAACATCCTGACAAAGGACA
>NC_041384.1:617766427-617767496 GCF_002162155.2 Triticum dicoccoides | reverse complement strand
GTTGGCAGCAAAACTTGCCTTTTGTTGATTAGATGAATCTATTGATCATCTTTTTTTGAAATGGCATCTCCTTAGGATACTCTGGAACATTGTAAAGTGTGTTTTTAACTTGCTTGATATACATGGTAATGTAAGCTTTGCTTGGACCTTGGATATAAAATTTCCACGCTGATGGAAAACACTTGGCATTTGCTGGGATTTATGTGGTTTTCTAGACCATTTGGAAGATTAGGAATGGCATTATTTTATAACAAGAAAATCACTAACCATTGTGTCCCCATAAATATGATTGCTAGATGGCTGAATGATTGGAATATTTTGCAGACAAAACAGAAAAATAAAAGAAGGTTGACGTGGGTGGTAAAAATCCTAGAAATGACAAGTCTTTAAGGTGGTCCAAGGATGGCGTTTTGACGTGCTTCGGATCCAATGAAGCTCTATCTTTGGAGAAGATGTAGTACAGTAGAAGAAAAAGAAGAAAAATCATAATGTGGCAGGCACAGCGTGAAGCTGACTTCACAGAGCAGAAGAAAAGGAAGAAAAATCTGCAAACGTCTGATGCTACTCCCTGCTTCTATTAATACAAGGACATTTCATATTTTTATGTCTAACTTTGACCATCATTTTATCAATAAAATGCCAGTTATATGTCACAAAAAGTATACCACTGGATGCAATTTTCAAAGCACTTTTTGATAACATATTTTGATGACATTTAACCCATGTTTTTTTACTAAAATGGCAAAAATTTAAATCAAAATTGACACGAAAAACGAAGTGGCCTTGTATTAGTAAATGGAGGGGGTATCTACGTGTGTTGATTCCTCCTCCTCTTTTAGCAGGCTTAGTTTGAAAACTTGCTCCATGGTAGTTAGATGTCTACTTAAACTTGTAATAGCTTCTGTATAGCGGTGTCTCAAACGTTTTTCATTTTCCTGGTTGCCTCGTGATGGCAATTCGGTAGCTCTCAGAGCTCACGTGCGCTGTTGACCTGGTTGATGTAGGGCACTTGGGATATCTAGCTCTTTGGCTACTCTCTTGTCTTTTAGTATTTACGTGATTTCTATGA
>NC_041384.1:617761448-617766266 GCF_002162155.2 Triticum dicoccoides | reverse complement strand
ATAATAATGTTCTCCCGATATACATATACATGATCAGTTCATAAGCACTGTAACAGCAATGGATAACTTTAACCAATGTTTGAAGCTCCATTAGACGTACGCCTCCAGCTCTTGGCATGTACAGCTTGCAAATGCCGTCAGGAAAATCACACCTTGCAAATATACACCGTCAGTTCATAAATTTGCCTGGTGGCCAGGAAAGCATTTTGGCTTTCTGTTTGATGCATTCAGGCGATCTCCCCTCTTGTGCTTACTTAACAAACTTTGTGAAAGAATGTGCGCTCGAGGGTCTGATATTTGCAATTTTATTGCCTTTTAGTTATCTATGCAGCATCATGCTGCTGCTTTTACTAAAGGCTCACTTGCACCTTAAATATGACATGGTTCGCCTAGCTCCTAAGAGATGGGATTTCCAATCAACGAGAAAATTAGCTAATCGAAATTCAAAAACAGGTTCATAAGGACAACCAACTTTTCAAAGGTCAGTACAACAGAGTATGGAACATGGCGTATTATATATACTGACTAAAGACACCTGAAAAGCCAGCAGCAGACATAGAAATTAAGCTAAAAGTCGAGCAGCTCCCGTACATTAGCTATTATATTAAGATAATGGATTGAAACGCAGATTACTGAAGTAGATCTATCTGATTCAGCCATTTCTCTAGGAAAATGAGCCTTCAGAAGAATCATTGCTTGATGCAGGATGCAGGATTTTTCAGGGGAGAACTGGAGATATTCATGCTGACGCATCCTATTTCTTCACATCTGGACACAGAGAGATGCTTGTTGCTTGATGCAGGATTTTTCAGGGGAGAACTGGAGATATTCTCATTGCTTGTTCATGCGCACAGTTACATACGGCCAAATTGCTGCTGTATACTGGAGCGGATTCCCTCTACTTTACCATATCTATAGTACGACAGAGTAGCCTCACATCACCACTTTCCACCAGACCGTGACTCCGCAAGCATCCACGGCCATGGAGATAGAGTGACACGCGACACCAGCGGAACGGACACGTACGGCTACTAGGCGAACCCACGGCCGAGCGCAACCGACAAACCCGTGGAGCCGCGAGCCCGATCTACCACACCCTCGCCGCCCTCCCGCCGTCTCCGGCCAACTGCCCCCACTCGCCGGATTTCCAGAAAGGGGAAGAGGAAGCCAGCCGCCGACCATTCATCGCGGCATGCACCGACGTCACCGGCCATTGCACCCCGTAAAGAAGCCAAAGTAAAACGAGAGATTCTTGCACTGTGATGCCGTGTGAATGTATGAGCTGCACTTGCAAGCGTAGTACGTACTGGTATTTGCTTCGTGGTTGGCCAAGCACATGGGGACAGAAGTGCGTGGACTTCTTGCGGTGGTGGAGTAAAAAAATCCTCTCTCTCTTCCTACTATACTCTTTTTCTTCGTGTTCTGGGACGTATCGACGTGGTGTGCTGCTGGATCTCGGAGGCCGGCCGGCGGGCGCGCGCGTCAGTCGAGGGGGTAGCATGTGTCCTCGCCGCCCGTGTTCCACAGGAAGTGTGCGTAGGCCGCCGCGTGGTGCCCGTTGCTGGGCTCGGCGGCAATGGCCTCCTGGAACGTCTCCTCCGCGGCCGCCAGGTCGTTGCGCGCCTTCCACAGGAACGTAGCGTACCACCCCAGCGTCTCCGCGTCCGCCGGCTGCTCCGCGCGCACCGCCCGCTTGAAGTAATGCTCCGCCCTGCGATCAGGAAAAACCACCGCCCGTCAGCGACGGTGAAAAGACGATGACATTGTGTCGAACAGTTTGGTGGCGCCATGGCGGGGCACGTACCGGTCGTGATCGCGCTGCACCAGGTACAGGAACTGCGCGAAGTTGGCGAGCAGCAGCGCGTTGCTCGGCTCCTCGGACACGGCCATCGCGTATCTCTGCTCCGTCTTCGCGTGGTCGGCCAGGTCCTCCGTGTCCATCTTCGCCTCCACCGGCGCGACGAGCTGCGCCAGGATGTCCGGGTCCATCAGCGCCTCCACGCGCACGCTCGCCTGCATTCTCGTCGCCTCGTCGGCTATCCTTTTCCAGATGATGAGCTCGTCCTCCGTGTCCTCCGCGGCCGCCCCCACCGGCGTCGCCTGTGACTCGTCCTGTGGAAGCACCGCGCCGCTTTGCCGGTACGAGGATTCGTCCGAGCGATCGTCGCCGGTGGCCCCGGCGACCGGCGGAGCCTTGCCGCCGCCGCCGCTGTTCCCGTCCACCGAGGCCGTGCGGCCAATGGAGAACATGTTGAGCGACACGCTGTCGAACCGCTGATCGGGACGGGACTGCTCCGCGTGCTGGGCGTCGAGCATTGCGACGGCCGCCACGGTGGGCTGGGGAGGCGGGAGGTTGGCGGCCATCGCGATGTTGTCGCCCATGGAGTAGACGGTGAAGTTGGCGAGGAGGAGCATGACGGAGACCATGAGGGCGGGGGTGCCGGCGAAGATGTGCTGGAAGAGCCAGACGAAGGAGGCGTCCATCTCGGCGTGGACGCGCGCCAGCACGCTCTGCATGTCCTCGTAGAAGAGCGTCTGCCGCATCTGCAGCGCGAAGCTCTGGAGCTCCCGGATGATGAGCACCATGGAGGAGAACGCCCGTCCCACAGCGCCGCGGCCGGAGCCGGACTCGCCGGCGCGGTCGAGCAGCCGCTCGTCCCACCGGCCGCGCTGGCCCTGCTGCCGTTTCTTGCGCTTGAGCATCCTGAGCGACAGCGGCAGCCCGACGCTGCTGGCGCTCCTCTCCACGCTGGCCGGCCAGCCGCAGCCGCCGGCGCCCGGGTGCAGCCCGACGGCGAGCTCCTGGATCCTCCTGAGGAACTCCTCGTCATCCCCGCCGTGGCTGCCGACGCTGTCGATGCTGGCGCTGACGGCGCGCGTCACCATCGCGTGCCCGGCGCGCCGGCGGGCGATGCCGGCGCTCCAGGTCGCCAGCGACGACGACGACTGGGCCCTCGACAGCCTCACGCAGCCGCCGCCCAGAGAGGACGGGGAGGAGGGGGGCGCGACCTGGATGCCCATGAGTCACTCACCGCAACCTGGCGCCCGGCCACCACCGGAACGACGGTTGGGAAATGGCCCGCGGCTCGCCCCACAACGGTGAGAGGCTAAATGCAAGGGAGGGGAAGGGAGGGATGGGAGGGGAAACGAACGGTGGCCTTAATTCAGGATCCGGGAGGTGCCCTGGTCAACCTCCCCACCCAGACCCAGGGAGCTCGTGAAGCACTGGTATTACGGTGAGTCGGTGACCGCCTCCGCGGGAATTATATAGTCGTCGGGGACGGAAACGATATTTTGCCGTGCTTAATATAGAAACGGCCCAAAATTAGCGCTCACTCGGCGCAAATGGAAATGGCTCGAGGATGGAAGACGAAGAACGAGAAAAGGGACGGAGACGAGGGGGTGTTGGGCGGAGACGAAGAGTGTGTTCCGTCTAGTGTGCGTAGTGTGGGCTTCCAGTGTGGGCAGGTCCTGCTATTTATTTCCCTGCCACCCAGTGCGTAGGCGTGGTCGCGGGTGTGCTCAAAGAATCTGCAGACCGCCGTCTCTCTCTCTCTTTCTCTTCCGTACGGCCGCCCTCTCTCATCAGTCGTCGTCTATGCGTTTTCATGGGTTGTAGTCATGTTTACAGAATTATATTTAACTTTATTTAAACTCGACAAAATTACTGATATCTCATGTAACAGTGAAATTTCTCACAATCGTCTTTTCCATGGTTATCAACCATTGTAACATGAAATATTTTCAGAATTTCAGTAAAGAGACTGCAGTTAGGTGGGAGCGGTGACACCTTACTTTTTATACTTTATTAAATATATATTTTGGTATTGTATATTAATTTATAAGAGCAACTCCAAGGCAACAGCGACTTAAATGGACCCCCATTTTGTTCTTTTTTTCTTAGTTTGAATCGTCTGTCTGCTCGTTTAGTTCGGCCCGCGTCCAACGGGAGGCAGACGCTTGTGCATGTCCACATCGGCATTCAGTCGAACACCTGGTGGGCGAGCTCCCGCGCCACCTCGCCCCGCCCATGCGCCCGCGAGCTCTCGGACGCAGCTCGTTGCACCCGCCGCACGAGCCCCACCCCTCGCCCCACAGCTCACCACGCCCCCAACGCTCGCCCTGCAGCTCGGCCGCGCCCTCGCGAGCTCGCCTCTACCGCCCCCGTGCTGCACGTTGCACGCTCCGGGTCCCGCCTGCCTGTGCTCCGGGTCACGCGCTCGCGCCCGTGCTCCACGCGTGCATGCACGGCTAGCAGCGGCTGCTTGTGGCCCATCGCCGATCAGGAGCGCGGGGGGCGGCGGCGTGGGTGCCGCGAGCGCCCGCCAGTCGCGGCAGGGCCAGGCACAGCCGGGCGCGCCGACGCGAGGCCGGGGCGAGGCGAGTCGAGGACGGGCGAGAAGGCCACAACGAATCAAGGGCGGGCGCCGGGGGGCGTTGCTGGGCGCGGGGAGGCAAGGCCGGGCGTGCCCGGATGCAGCAGCGGGGCGCGCCCGGGCATAGCTGGGAGCGGCGAGGCGAGTCGACGACAGGCGCGGCTGGGCGCAGTGGGGCGAAACCGCGGCGAGGAGCGGGGTCGAGGAAGCAGAGGCCACGGGTGAACACGTCACCCGTCCGCATGGAGCTCTTCCCGTGCCACGGGACGAGGCCGGCGAGGCGCTCGCGGTGGAGGCACAGTGGCGTGGATGGGGAGAGACAAAAATGAGGAGAGAGATGGGTGTGATAGCTAAAGCTACGTACAGATTTTACGTAATAGACAATGTGTAGGACTGCGATTGAATGGATGGATGTGGCAGGGGCCCACACGGGTGAAAATCA
>NC_041384.1:617759599-617761230 GCF_002162155.2 Triticum dicoccoides | reverse complement strand
GGCGATAGATTTGTTAGGCAGGTTACGTAACTCTTCGTAGGTTGTTTTCGTAGGTGTAGTATTATTGGGTGTGATAGGTGGGTGGCCCCTCTTTGTTTTGTTTGGATCACAGATGGGTCACCACTCGCATGCAGCGGACAGATGCAGACGAGGAGACAGAAAATGTGTGCTTTGTCTCCGTCTTGGAATCAAATGTGTCTTAAATTTGGGACAGAAATGGCTCCGCGCGCACATAAAATGAACACAAAATAAAAATGAGTCTCTGCGTTGCGCAGTCGTTTTTGTCTGTGCAGACCCAAACGAATATGGATAGAGAAAATGAGTCGTCCGGTTGGAGTTGCTCTATTATCGCATGTATATTACAAACTATACTCCTAAAAGAAAAGTTGATAGTCTCGCCTCACCTCCTGCCAACCTCTCGGCAAACTCTATATTACGTCTGTGAGCGTCGTATAGACGACCTTTCGATGAAGCACGGCCAATTTGGGCCGGCCTATTTGACGCATTCATTAACTCAATCAAATCGGCATTTTCCTAAAATAATGTCATGCATTAACTCATTTAAATCAAATCTTTAAAAAATCTCTACTCCTAAAAGGCGAATTGGTAGTCTCGTCTCACCTCTTACTAACCCCTCGACAAACCCTATATTACGCATGCGAGCATCATACAGGAGACCTTTCAATGAAGTGTGGCCAATTTGGGCCGGCCCATTTGATGCATGCATTAACTCAATTAAATTAGCACTTTTCCAAAACAATATCATGCATTAACTCAATCAAATAAATTTTTAAAAAAATCTCAAACAATCCAAACTTTCCTTGTCCTCCACTATACATACCCAAATCAAATCAAATCTTACTCAAACATCAAATAAAATCAAAGTTGGCTGGCCCATTTGACGCATGCACACGTTTTTTTTTGTTTCTTCTATTTGTTTTTTGTTTTCGTTTTTTATGAACAACCTATTATTTTGTGCTCGGCACACTATCCAAATCGATACATCCTGAAACAAAATTCAACCAAATCGGCACTTTTCCAAAGCAACGTCATGCATTAACTCAATCAAATCAAATCTAAACAAAGTCTCAACTAAAACCAAATATTCCTTGCCTTCCACTGCTCATGCCCAAATCAAATCAAATCTTACGGAAACATCAACTATAAACAAAGTCATCCCGCCCATTTGACTCGTGTTTGCGTTTTTAGTTTTTGTTTTCCCCTAAGTTTTGTTTTCGGTTTACCTTTTCTTGGATTCATTTTTTCTATGACCAACCTATTATTTTGATCTCGACATACTATCAGAATCGGCACAGACCTATACTCCATGGTGAGTTAGTAGCTGATACGTCTCCAACGTAACTATAATTTTTGATTGTTCCATGCTATTGTATTATCCATCTCGGATGTTTTATATGCATTATTATGCTATTTTATATAATTTTTGGGGACTAATCTATTAACCTAGTGCCCAGTGTCAGCTGTTGTTTTTCCTTGTTTTTGTCTTTTACAGAAAATCAATATCAAACGGAGTCCAAACGAAACGAAAGTTTTTGAAGATTTTGACAAGAAGACACCCACGAAGCTTCAGGAGGAGGCCAGAAGAGCTACGGGTGGGCCACAAGCTCACC
>NC_041384.1:617711316-617759306 GCF_002162155.2 Triticum dicoccoides | reverse complement strand
AGCCCCTCTAACCCTAACCTCAGCTCCATAAATACCCAAATATTCCCTGTATACTAGGGGGCACACCAAAAATACTTTTCAGCCGCCGCAAGCTTTTGTTCTCGTGAGATCCCATCTTAGGGCCTTTTTCGGTACTCTACCGGAGGGGGATTCGATCATGAAGGGCCTCTACATCAACCTTGATGCCCTTCCGATGATATGTGAGTCTTGCGGTGTCCTGTTGGGGAACGTAGTAATTTCAAAAAAAATCCAACGCACACGCAAGATCATGGTGATGCATAGCAACGAGAGGGGAGAGTGTCGTCCACATACCCTCATAGACCGTAAGCGGAAGCGTTATGACAACGTGGTTGATGTAGTCGTACGTCTTCACGATCGACCGATCCTAGTACCGAACGTACGGCACCTCCGCAATCTGCACACGTTTAGCTTGGTGACGTCCCACGAACTCATGATCCAGTAGAGCTTCGAGGGAGATTTCCGTCAGCACGACGGCGTGATGACGGTGTTGATGAAGCTACCGACACGGGGCTTCGCCTAAGCACTGCTACGATATGACCGAGGTGAATTATGGTGGAGGGGGCACCGCACACGGCTAAATGACCAATGATCAACTTATGTGTCCATGGGGTGCCCCTTTCCCCCGTATATAAGGGAGCAAGGGGGAAGGTCGGCCGGCCCTAGGAGGGTGCGCCAAGAGGAGGAGTCCTCCTCCTAGTGGGAGTAGGACTCCCCTTTCCTAGTCCCACTAGGAGGGGAAGGAAGGAGTGGGAGAGGGGAAAGGCAAGGGGGGCGCTGCCCCCTCCCCTCCTTGTCCTATTCGGACTCAAGGGGAGGGGGGGGGCTGCCTTGGCCGGCCCCTGTCTCTCTCCACTAGGGCTTGTTGGGGATATTACTACTAAGTATAAACCGGCCATGAGGGGCCTGGTTATCCCCACAATGAGTTAGTCATGTTTGAAGCCCATGAAGACAAGAAGTATGGCGCTTTACAGAGGAGATCTAACATGAAGGCCCAGGGCCCAAAGGTGGATTAGGGCCCGTAGATATAAACTGCCATATGATATGTAACTTATGTTGTAAGGCAAGGAAAGGTAGAAACCGAGCCGGGCACATTTATGAGCCGGCCTCGGGATTCTGTAAACCACCGGGCGTCAACTTATGTATATAAAGGGATGACCCGGCGGCGGTTTAGGGACAACAAACAATAACTCGAGAGCCAGGCAAAGCGGATTCGCTCCCTGGTCAACGAAACCCTAGCAATTCCATCACAACTGGAGTAGGCTTTTACCTTCATCGTAAGGGGCCGAACCAGTATAATTCCTTGCGTCCCTTGTCCGCTTTAACCCCTTTAAGCTAACCCGTCGCGATGGCTCCATGACTAAATCCTTTCACTAGGACATCTGACGTGACAAAACCACGACAATTGGCGCCCACCGTGGGGCTATTGCACGATGGTTTCGAGATCTTAAAGGGCAGCTTCGAAGGACTCAAGGGATATGTTGTGGGCCGGATGACCAAGAGTCGTCGCGGCAAGCTCTACATCGACGACGCAGGCTGGGGCCCTGAGGCCTGCTCGATTGAGTACGGGTACCGGGTCCCCTTTGGCGGAATACACGTCTTCATTGGCAAGATCGGCGAACCGGGCCTTGAGCCGGACATCTGCATCGACATCGTCGAGACGGCTCAACATGCAAGACCTGCCCGAGTTCAGCCTGCCGTAAAGCGTGCCTTCACGGGAGTCATCCACGGAGCGGAATCTGAGGATAGATCGGTATCTGGTGGCGAAACCGCCGTTTACTCTGATGACGAGTCTTCAACCGGAGAGACCGAGTCGTTGTATCAGCTGCATGATGGCCGAATTAGTGGCGGTTCCGATGGTGACAATATTCCGGTCCTCTCTGATCCGCCGAGCCAAGTTGTGATTTTTATGGCTGGTACACAGTCGGTGCAACATTCTTCTACCGCAATGGCAATGATTACTGGTTCAGTAGCTGCAACACCCGCTGGGGCAGGAGGCCCCGTGCCAGCACCGGTTCAGGTTTTGTCCGATTTATTGGACACTTTGGCAACGTTGCTGCGGCTGAGGTTAATCCGGTGGATCAGAATCAGCATGACGCAGAGATTGCAAAGGTGAAGGATCAGATAGCGCAAGCTAAGGTAGATCTGGCAGCAGAGAACACCAGGATGGCCGCAGAGCGGGCCGAGTTAGAGGCACAGGCTTATCGGCTTATGCTGGATCAGAGCGCATCAAATGATGTCATGAGGAGAAGGTACCGGTCTCACCTGCCTCCGGTTTACGAGGGAAGGAATCTCTTCAACACGCCAGGGGCAGGAACCAGCAACCAGCCAGTGGTAAACCGGGTGGAGGCACCTAGAACGGGGGCACCGGTTCAGCCGCGCGCGACGGATCCGCCTCGTCAGAACAATGTCCCATCACAGCACGTCCCAACGCCTCCGGGTCATTACTCTAACCCGTTGGATAACATCGTCGCCGCCGCTTCACGATTGGCAGCTCTCCCGATCAAAGGCGAGTCTCCAGTAGCAGTGGAAACATGACAAGCTAGAGAGCTCCTTCAGACAGCTTTGACCCAGCAGCAGGCTTATTCATACAGTCGCGAGAGGATTCATTCCACCCCCCACCGAAGTCGGAGCTACAGTGGGCATATTGATGAACCGGCTGTATCAAGCAGTGCGTGAAATCTTAACCCGCCGTGAGGGCATAACCCGGCGGGTGGCGGCGCTAATGCCCAGGATGTGGTGGATCACGGTCGAGCACGTCGAGAAGCCGAGTTTGCAGTGCAATACACGGCTCGTAAGCTTACTTCGGTTCGTCCGACCACTTCAATGGAGCCAGGTGTGGTTTTCAGTTCTTTGGGGGTGTCATGTCTCACCCCGGCCTTACGTAATGTGTGGCTTCCCAAGGATTTCAAGGGTCCTAGTAAGGTGCCCAATTACACTGCCGATTTACCCCCCGAATCCTGGGTCGAGAGCTATGAGATGGCGATGGAGATGCTGGATGTGGATGACGTGGCATGTGCTAAGTACTTCACCATGATGCTAGAAGGAACGGCTCGTACCTGGCTGAAAAGTTTACCAGCTAACTCCGTTGGGTCATGGTCTGAGTTAAAAAGCCGGTTTATCCAGAATTTCAAAGATACGTGCAAGCAGCCCATGTCAATCATGGACTTAGCCACCTCTATTCAAGAGGAGGGGGAGTCTACAACCCATTGGGTAAAGCGAGTCTCAGCTATTTTGCATTCATCAGACCGCATCAATGCTGATACGGCAGTCTTGATGTTCGAAGGCAATTGCTGGTTTACGCCTTTAAAACTGAAGTTGGGAAGGCTCAAGCGTCACTGCAATGACATGGCAACTCTTATGGCAGCCCTGGTTAAGTATGCCGATTCGGATAGTACCAAGGACCCTGAGTCTAAGGATGAAAGGCCGGGCAAGGTAAAGAAGAATGGTAGTGTCAAGGGGCAGCAGCAAAACCCGGCGGGTCATGGGAACAACGGTAAGCGCAAGGCGGATAATAACTTGGACTTTGTGGATAACACCAACACCCAGGATAATGGTCAGCGCCATAAGGGTAAACCACCCCAGTAGGGTGGAGGATCAGGTCCCAATCTTGAGTGCCTGTTAAACCAGCCTTGCCCAAAGCACGGGTCGAAAGAAAGGCCAGCTACGCACCTTTGGAAAGACTGCTTTATAATGCGGGAATTTAAGAATTCGAATCTTTTCCAATACGACCATGGAACGCCCGGTGGTTCAGGTGGCGGTTCTCATGGGCTGGGTTATGGTGGTGGCGGCTCCGGTTCAGGATTTCAAGGCAAGCAAACTGGACATGGCAATCAAGGCAGTCAGGGCAACCAGGGCGGTTATAATCATCAGGGGAGTCAGCAGCAACAACAATCGGGTTATCAGAGTAATCCGAAGGAGTTGAATAGCGGGCAGTATCATGTCTTCACCACTAGCTTATGTAAGCGCGATTAGAAGCTTCATAAAAGGGCAGTGAACTCCGTTGAACCGGCGGTGCCCCGTTACTTGCGCTGGTCTGAACATCCCATTTTATGGAGTCGAGAGGATCATCCACCCCGGGTTGATAATCCGGGTCATCTGGCCTTAGTGGTGGCACCTCAGGTTGGGGGGTATAAGTTCACCAAGGTACTCATGGATGGAGGAAGCAGTATCAATATTATTTACTATGAAACCTTCCGTCGCATGGGGTTGACAGATAAAAATCTTAAACCGTTGAACACCATTTTTCATGGTGTGGTGCGTGGTAAATCGGTGTACCCAGTTGGCAAGATAGCTCTAGAGGTTGATTTTGGAGATGAGCATGATTCAAGATCAGAGACGTTGACTTTTGAAGTGGTGAAAATCAAGAGTCCATATCATGCCCTGTTTGGACGGGCGGCTTATGCTAAGTTCATGGCAAGGCCCTGTTATGTTTTTCTGCAACTTAAGATGCCAGGTAATAAGGGGACAATCACAGTACATGGGAGCAGGAAGATCGCTTTGGAATGTGAAGTAGGTGATGCGGGTTATGTTGAGTCGGTTTGTGCAACGGAGGAGCTGAAGTTCTATAAGGACAATGTTGATCCGGCAGATATGACTTCTCTGAAAAAACCAACTACAGAGCATGATCTGGCGTTGAAGTTTAAATCGGCTGAGGAGACTAAGCTGGTTGATTTTGTTCCTGGCGATTCATCCAGGCAGTTCAGCATCAGCGCTAACCTGGATCCGAAATAGGAAAGCGCGCTCATCGAGTTCATCCATGAGAACCAGGACATCTTCGCATGGAAACCTTCTGATATGCCAGGTGTACCGAGGGAACTCACTGAGCACACTCGTAATGTAGATCCTAAGTTTAAACCGGCCAGGCAGTTTCTCTGCTGCTTCAATGAAGAAAGGCGCAAGGCTATTGGTGAGGAGATAGCCCGGCTTTTGGCAGCAGGGTTTATTATGGAGGTCTTTCATCCTGAGTGGCTAGCTAATCCGGTGCTGGTACTTAAGAAGAACGACACTTGGCGTATGTGTGTGGACTACACAGATCTGAACAAGGCCTGTCCAGCTAATCCCTTTGCTCTCCCTCGTATTAATCAAATCATTGATGCTATGGCGGGTTGTAACCGTTTGTGTTTTCTGGACGCTTATTCTGGTTATCATAAGATCAAAATGGCAGTTAAGGACCAGGAGAAGACAACTTTTATAACTCCCTTTGGAGCCTTCTGCTATGTATCTATGCCTTTTGGGCTCAAGAGTGCCCAGGCGACTTATCAGCGTTGTGTACAGAATTGTCTTCATAATCAGATTGGGTGCAATGTTCATGCTTATGTGGATGATATTGTGGTAAAGTCCAGAGAGGAGGAAACATTAATAGATGACTTGAAGGAGACTTTTGATAACCTTCGGGTTTATAAGATGATGCTTAATCCGGCCAAATGTGTCTTTAGTGTACCGGCAGGCAAGCTCTTGGGTTTTCTGGTGTCTAACAGGGGCATTGAAGCTAATCGGGAGAAGATCAAAGCTATTATGTCCCTGGCTAAACCGGCGTGTATTAATGATGTTCAGCGTCTGGTGGGTCGTATTGCAGCATTGAGCCGGTTTATCAGCCATTTGGGAGAAAAGGCAATGCCTCTGTATCAAATGATGAACAAGACAGACCATTTTGTCTGGAGTGATGCTGCCAATGAAGCCTTGCAGAATTTAAAGCGGCAGCTAGCTGAGCCGCCTATCCTTGCTGCTCCTGTTGATAAAGAGCCCTTGTTGTTATATGTGGGTGCTAATGCCCGGGCTATTAGTATGGCTATTGTTGTGGAGCACAAGGAGGCCGGAAAGGAGTATCCAGTTCAACGGCCGGTTTATTATATCAGTGAGGTTCTTATTGAGTCCAAGCAGAGGTACCCACATTGCCAGAAACTGGTGTATGTAGTTTTCATGGCAAGCCGGAAGCTCAAGCACTATTTTCAGGGTCATCCTATCACTCTGGTCAGTTCTGCTCCTTTGGGGGGTATCATCCAAAATAGGGAAGCAACTGGTCGGGTTGCCAAATGGGACATTGAGCTTGGACCTCACAGGTTAAAGTATACGCCTCGCACAACAATCAAGTTCCAAGCACTTGTGGACTTCATCAATGACTGGACAGAGTTGCAGGGCCGGAGGAAAAGCCAGATAACACTTATTGGACTATTCACTTTGATGGGTCCAGACAATTGGAGGGCTCGGGGGCTGGAGTCGTATTAACTTCCCCACGAGGTGATAAGTTTTGTTATGTTCTCCGTTTAATGTTCCCTTGCACTAACAATGCAGCTGAATATGAGGCCTTGCTCCATGGTCTTCGGATGGCTAAGGAGGTGAATTTAAGCTGGGTTAAGTGCTTTGGTGACTCGGACCTGGTAGCTCAACAGGTGTCTGGCACTTGGGATTCCAAAGATCCGCTCATGGCGGCGTATCGACGAGAGGTGGACATAGTGGCTGGTCATTTCAAGGGTTATCAGGTTGACCATATAGACCAGCGAAAGAATGAAGCGGCGGACGCTTTAAGTCGCTTAGGCTCTCAACGTAAACCGGTGCCGCCCAATGCCTTTCTGGATGTGCTACATAATCCGTCGGTCAAACTACCTACAAAGGAGGATTTGGATGTTCCTGACCCGAAGGCTCAGTTAGTGGCAGCTCTTCATGTTATCCCGGATTGGACGGTCCCATACTTGGCGTATATGAACCGGGGTGAGTTACCGGAGGACGAAACTTTGGCCAGACAGATAATCCGGCGATCCAAGTCAACGACCATTATCAATGGGGAGTTGCATCATTGCAGTGTTACAGGGGCGTTTCAGCATTGTGTATCTCCTCAAGAAGGCTGTGAGATTTTGCGTGAGATCCATGAAGGTGATTGTGGTCACCATGTCGGTTCAAAATCCTTGGTCGCTAAGGCTTTCCATCATGGTTTCTATTGGTTGACAGGTCATGATGATGCTGAGGATTTGGTAAAGAGGTGTGATGGTTGTCAGAAGTTTGCACGCCGCGCCCATGTTCTAGCTCAAGAATTAAGGATGATTCCAATCACTTGGCAGTTTGCAACTTGGGGGCTGGATATGGTTGGTCCCTTTAAGAGGTCCAAGGACAAAAAGACCCACCTTCTGGTGGCGGTTAATAAGTTCACCAAGTGGGTGGAGGCAGAGCCAGTCAGTAAATGTGATGCAGCTACGATTGTTCAATTCATCAAAAAGGTGATCTTCCGTTTTGGGTTTTCACACAGCATCATAACCGATAATGGTACTAATCTGTCCAAGGGTGCTATGGAAGAATTTTGTCAACGTGAGCACATCCGGCTTGACGTGCCATCAGTCGCTCACCCCCAATTTAATGGTCAAGCAGAGAGAGCCAATCAAGATATTTTGAGAGGCATCAAGCCCCAGCTTATGGTTCCTTTAAAGTGGATGTCGGGTTGTTGGGTGGAGGAGTTACCTTCAGTGTTATGGAGTATCAATACCACATCGAACAGATCTACGGGTAACACACCTTTCTTCATGGTGTATGGAGCAGAGGCGGTTCTCCCTAGTGACATCCGTCATGACTCGCCCCGTGTGGCAGCTTATGTTGAAGCTGATAATAAGAAAGCACGTCAGGATTCACTGGACCTGTTAGATGAGGAGCATGATATGGCAGCAGCTCGTTCGGTGATTTACCAGCAAGACATGCGTCGTTATCACAGTCGCCGGGTTAAAACCAGAAGTTTTCAAGAAGGCGATCTGGTGCTCCGGCTCATCCAGGATCAGACTGATATGCACAAGTTCTCCCCACCTTGGGAAGGACCTTTTGTGGTCAGCAAAAATCTTCACAATGGATCATACTACCTTATCGATATTCGAGAACACAAAGACTCACGTAAATCGGAGGAGGAGACCCAACGGCTGTGGAATATATCTCATCTTCGGCCTTACTATACTTGAGCCACAGGCTCTTCTTATGTACATAGTTATGACAATGTATATATTATGATCAATATAATAAACCGGAGCCTCAGCTAAAGCGGGGTCTCTGTTGTTTTTCTTACATCATGTGTGGTTACATGGGGGCTTCTGTTTACAAAGTGGAGTTCTATTTACCCATTGATCCGGCTTATAAAGCCATATATAAAAAAAGTCATTTGGGTGCTTGGTCGTATTCGAACCATAGCTACACCTCTTGATCGGCATAAGGCCACCAGGGAAATCACTTGGGGGCTTGGTTGTATTTGAACCATAGCTACACCTCTTGATCGGCTTAAGGCCAAAAGGAAATCACGTGGGGCCAAAGAGAGTGTTGCAAAAGCACAACTCAAACATAGGCACCCACTGAGCACAACTCAAAATATTGCTCGGGGGCTCTTTGCTTCTCAAAGAACAAAGAAGTCTACACCATTGTAATAGGCTATCAAGACAGGCTTGGAAGCCAGGTGTATTCACCTAAAACCCCGGGTTATCCTGCCTTTTTAAGTAAGCCACTCCATCCAGGTAATCCTGGTATGACCCGCCGAACGTTTGACAAGTCAATCTCATAGACCCTGAACTTGTCAAAGTTAAAATGACGATTGGTTAATGTGAGGTCCATCTTAAAAGGCTTCAAAAAATGGTTTAACTCAGTGGCCTGGCAGTCCATGAAAAGCCTCGATTTTGGGCCTGGCAGCCCATGAAAAGCCTTGCATATTCTTTTTATGTTTTTATTTGCCAAGTTTTTTCCTTCTTTGGTGAGATTCATAATATCTTATGATAAACCGACGTTTATTGACCCAAGTTGGCTTTCAACGATAAGTTGCAAGTACATGATCAGTTATAATCCGGCATTTATTAACCCGGTCTGGTTTCGACTACAAGTCACCAGCATTATATATGGATAAACCGGTGTTCGTTATAACCCGGTATGGTTTTATCATAAACCGGCAAAACATGGGAAGAGTTATCAATACTCAAGATTGAGGTTATCCCTCTTACTACACAAAAAGTTGGTCAAACCAATAGTGTGATTCAATATCACAGGTATCATCTTTTTTATCTTTGATTATTTTTAAAGTACAGCCTTGGTAACAAACCCTGGCTATATATTTGGGCATCATGACCCGTCTTGCGGTAAACTGCCAGGACACTTTCAACTTCTTGTATGCAGGAACAGTTTGAATAACACTGCTACAGATTATGAACATAATATATCCTAAAGCATGATGGATTAATAGTATCAGGCAACATAAATATGCACGATGGCATAGCAGACCTAATTATTATTTTTGAACTAGCCTATTACAAGGTGCTTTAATGCCCAAAAAGAATAATTGTTTTCAGCTAGCATGGTAGTACGCAGAAGGGTAAACCGGCCTCCGGATCATGACTCGTCATCAGGCTGACTTGAAGGTTGTGGATCGTCTTGCGCTGGTGCATCCTCCTTCTCTCTACCCAGTGGCTGGAGGTCAATGGTTGGGTTGGAACACAGCTTCATCGCTTATAAGGTTGGAGGGGTCAACATCATGGGCATAGGTGTGCTTACGGATTGGCGGAATAAGATCTTCTACATCATGTGTTGGCGCAGGAAGTCTTTTATGATCAGAATCATAAACCGGCTGATGGTGACAGAGATCTGTTTATTCAGCCAATTTGCTCGCTAAGGGGCGCATTTCCTTTGTCAACCTTCGAAAATCATCATTGTTAAACTCTGAACCGTCCTCCTTTATGCCAGGATAGCCGCTGCCTATGTCCGACGAGTCAAGATCTAGTATCCATGCCTTAGCCCGAATTAGCGCAGCCAGCGCACCTGACCTTGCAGCTGATCTTTTTAACTCGTCCAACCAGGCAGGCAACATTGATAGCTTCTCAATGGTTTCCTTTATCAAAGTTGGAGGCGGTTTGTTATGAGCAGCAGTACAAATGGCCCGTTGGGCTCCAGAATATAACTGCTCTATAAGAGTATAGGCAGCCTTCAGCTTCATCCGCATGTCAGAGCCCAGATGGGTAATGCGAGTTCATGTGTCATTGGGAGCATAAGTAAACAGGTAACTGATGAGATATTGTATGTTGAAAACTTCAGGTGAGGATACTTACCAAAAACAGCAACGGTCATGGCATTTATCTGCCGCTTTAAACTGGTCAGCTCTTCGGCCACCGGTTTAAGGGTTGCCTCTGCGTCTTCAGCTCTCTTTTGCAATGCGGTTTTCTCTATGCCCCAATCCGCCCGTTCCTTCTTAAAAGTTTCCTTCAGCTGCTCCATGGCTGCTAAGGCACTGGTCAGTTCCTCTTTTGCTTTGGAGGTTTCTGCTTGCCGGGATTTGATATTTTCTTGAAGATCAGCGGTTGGGCTTCCTTTTTGCTCAGCTCGGCCTATAAGAGAAAGACATATTATGAGGTGGCAGTGAATATTTGAAGTACCAAGCACATAACAAGTTATACACTTGGCACTTGGGGGCTAATGCCTATTTTCTTCATTATCAGAAATTTTTTATAAGTCCCAAGCGCAATACAAGTATTATTCTTGGCACTTGGGGGCTAATGTACATTTTCTCAAAGTAACATTGGTCAAAGTCCCGGTTCAGCTTGGAAAGATAAACCTGCCCTTGGGGACTATACAGGCGAAAGTTGAAGATTACAATTTTAAAGTACCGGTTCATCTTAAAAAGATCAATCGGCCCTTGGAGGGTAAGCATGCACAGTTGAGATATTACAAAGTCCCGGTTTAGATTGGCATCATAAATCGGCCCTTGGGGGCTACTGGAGTTGGTATTTGAAATTGGACATAAGAGAGAAACAGTTATGTAGTTACCTCATATCGCTCCTTCATCAGATTCACTAAACCGGCTTCATAGTCGCGGGTTGTCTACAGACGGTTTAAAAAACCAGAATGAAGTTCTTGGGCGTTGAGATGGGCGTAGCTTGAGAAGTCTGTGCTCCACTTGCCTTTGCCCATAGCAGAAAGTTCTTCCTTAGAACTATGCTTTGATAACGCAACTGGATTGCCAGGGGTGGTGTGGCCAATGCTAGTATGTCATCTTCCTTGTCACCAGCAGCCTTTACTGGAGTTGACGATTTATCAGTAGCCTTAGCTGGACTTGATGGTTTATCATCAGTTCGGACCGGGCTTGTCGGTTTATCAGCATGGCCTGTTGCATCAACTTCTACTTGTTCAACAACAAAGTCATGATCTTGAGGTGGCGGATCATCAAGCATGGCGTCAGCATTTGTTCCTTCTGGTTCTGGAGTTCTCTTTGTTTCAATAAGCACATTGTCATCAGACGGTTTATCTACCCGAGCTTTCTTGCTGGGTCTGGCCTTGGCTCTGAAAGGAAAAGATATAAAGGTTAGTATAAAACGCAAGTATAAAGCGTCAAAATATTAAGTATTAAGTGTTTACCCAAGAACAGTTTTAAGAGGAGGGAGTTGTGAGGCCGTTGATTCGCCAGATGATGAATGAGGCATTCCCTGATAATTTGAATCGGATGGATTAAGAGGTTGTCGGAAATAACCTGCCTTGGTATAAGAAGGATCGGAAGTGTGTGAGACCTCATATTGATGTTTCTGAACCGGAGTGTTCGGTAAACCGGCTGAAGTGACTACTTGGCCGCTGTGCTGGGTTGTGCAGCGAGCTTCGTGTTGCTGCTTCTTCAAAAGAAAGTGTGGGTCCAAGTGAGCTAGGGGGTGAGAAAATCTTACTTTCCGGATTGCTTGACGGATTTTTTGTGTTGGCAAAGGGTTTGAACCAAAGGATAATTACCTCTGCATCATCGACTTGGCTGCCTTCAGCGTCATCCTGATAATAATCATTATCAATGAGGTGTATGAAAAACGAGCCAAGAGAGTCAAGTTCTACCTCTGAATCCGGATTATCCGGGTCATCATCAATGTTCGGTTCAGAGGGTTCAGTGGTTTTATTTTTGGCGGCTCTTTTAGTAACCTCGGTCTTGGGGCGAGGCGTCTTGGCCGATTTGTCCTGTGGTTTACTCTTCCAGAACGTATCATCACCCTATCAAAGAGGGACAAAATTTTGAAAGAATATTCAAAGGGATCAAGACAAAACAAAAGGTTATATGATTCTTACAGTTGGCGGTTTGTTGGAAACGTAGAAAGGACTTAAATCGGTCTTGCTGCAGACAGCCTCCGATTCATTCAGTATTTTCTTAACAGACTCAGTAACTTCAGCCTCTGTTAACTGAATATCAATATGTCATTGAGGATCTTTTGAGTCCCCTGTGTACTCACACATTAAACCGGGGTGTCGGTGTCAAAACCGGCGGATCTCGGGTAGGGGGTCCCGAACTGTGCGTCTAGGCTGGATGGTAACAGGAGGCAGGGGACACGAAGTTTTACCCAGGTTCGGGCCCTCTTGATGGAGGTAAAACCCTACATCCTGCTTGATTAATATTGATGATATGGGTAGTGCAAGAGTAGATCTACCACGAGATCAGAGGCTAAACCCTAGAAGCTAGCCTATGGTATGATTGTATGTTATGGTTGTTGTCCTATGGACTAAAATCCTTTGGTTTATATAGACACCGGAGAGGGTTAGGGTTACACAAGGTCGGTTACAAAGGAGGAGATATCCATATCCGTATTTCCTAGCTTGCCTTCCACGCCAAGTAGAGTCCCATCCGGACACGAGACGAAGTCTTTAATCTTGTATCTTCATAGTCTAATAGTCCGGCCAATGGAGATAGTCCGGCTATCCGGAGACCCCCTAATCCAGGACTCCCTTAGTAGCCCCTGAACCAGGCTTCAATGACGATGAGTCCGGCACACAGTATTGTCTTCGGCATTGCAAGCGGGTTCCTTCTCCGAATACATCACAGAAGAATTTGAATACGAGGATAGTGTCCGACCCTGCAAAATAAGTTCCACATTCCACCATAGAGAGAATAATATTTTCGCAGATCTAGTTTGCTGGCTTGTTTTGGCAGCATGACGTTATGTCATGGCCCGGTGATTATTCGAACCATTTCTTTTAACCAGCCCCGCGCATAACGCGAGGTAGTTTTTTGACACGTCTTGTTAAAGCAGAGATCGTGTCCCCTTATTACGGGATTCTCATTAATGCGGTCGTGGGTAACCCAACCGTGTCTAGTACTCCTAGATTATAGGCAAGTCCTAAACAGCTACGGAGAGGACGCTTGATATTCACCCTCTTTATAAAGGGACGAGGTTTTCGCTTTTTCTCTCTCGTGCTCAATCGAACCCTTCTCCCGCCGTGAGTTCTAACAGCCAAAGCCTAGGTTAGGTGCTCCAGATCTTCAATCATGTCCGGATCCAGCCTTCAAGGTCGATGGATGCCCCCCTCCGTTACGGAAGAGGACATTAAGAAGTTGAGGGGGGGCAGATACCTGACCGCCGAGGTTTCGCATCGGCTGCCTGCTCAAGGGCAGATCGTCCCTACTCCCGAACCCAACGAGAACGTTGTGTTCGTCTCCCACTTCCTCCGAGGTCTAGGCCTCACTCTGGATCCTTTCGTTAGAGGTTTGATGTTCTATTACGGGCTAGATTTCCACGATCTAGCCCCGGACTCCTTTCTCCACATCTCAACATTTATTGTCGTGTGTGAGGCCTTCCTTCGCGTTACCCCTCACTTCGGCCTGTGGCTCAATACCTTTGAAGTAAAGCTGAAGATGATCGAGGGGCAGCATGCAGCGTGCGGAGGTGCATCAATAGGCAAGATGGCAGGAGCTCCATGGCCGAAAGGTTCCTTTTCAGAGGTGTCTGAATTATGGCAACGGGAGTGGTTTTACGTCACGGCTCCCAAAAGTGCCAAGTGGGCATCTGCCCCCGCTTTCCGCTCGGGCCCCCACCACAACTAATATCATGGATTAGCAGAGGTCTGAGCTGGGGTCCAGCCAAGGACGTGCCTATACTGCAAAGCCGCATCCGAGATTTCTTCGAGTGAGATTTTAATTTGGCTGTGGTAATACAAGTTATGCTGGTTCGTCAAGTCCGGCCTTGCAGACGCCGGCCCCTTCGCTTGTAGGAGTTCAACCCAGAGGGACCTCATGCCATTCAAAGTTTCCTCGGCCTGACACACGAGGAGATGTACAAGTCATTCTTCGGACCTCAAGTAGAGTGTCCGGATATTACCGAGGACGTGGGCCTAAGAAGTAACCGTGCCACCGAACAAGTAAGAAATCCTCTGGCCGAACACACTGTCTTTTATTCATCATGAAGTTATTTCTGAGAGTTTGCCATTTGACCAGGACTGGCTAACAAAGGCGAAGATGATTCGGTGTTTGGCCCCCCTCCATGAGGGTTTGGAAAATCCGGTATTGGAAAAGATGCTCGAGGTCGCACCTTGCCCGGAGCCCTCGAAGGAAGATACCGGGGGGGATAATACGGGCGGACGCGGCCCCCATCGCTGCCCGTTCCAACCGAGGGAATGAGCATCCCCACGAAGGAGGATAACCGGGGGAGGAAAAGGACTGCTTCCGAGGATCCGGAAGCCGAAGCCTCCAAACAGGAGAAGAAGTCTCCCACAGAGGGGGGGGTGCTTTTGCCGCACAAAGTCCACGGGGGGATCAGCCCTCCAACGAGTCGTAAGTAATCCAAAGTACTTTAATAGTAAAGGTATGCTATCTTTTTTCTCTGAGAAAATAACCACCGCATATATCTTGCAGTTCGGGCCTTAGCCCCTCTCACATGAGCTCATCTTCGGGGGATCTTCTTCCAGAGATGATGGAGAGCGAAACGCCTCCCCAGACTCCTCCGCTCGAGAAGCGGGCGACCCCGAAGTGTCGTCACAGAGGGCCTCTCTAGATCCGGTGAGGCTAGAAGATAATCCCATAGACCCCTGAAGTCCCCAGTGTCTGGCTCCCGAAGAGAGCAGACAAAAGAGTCCGGCACCGTCTGGTGTGCGGTCGGACGTTCTAAGGGAGTTGGTGGGGCGAGCAGCCATCTCAGAAGAACACCGTATGCTGATGGGTACGATGATGGAGAGAATCTCGTCCGCCAAAAGCAAATTACATGAAGCCTTTATGAGTCTACTGACAGGCTTTGAGGTACGTGAGATAATATGTGATAGTACTGCACATGTTAGGTGTGCACTGTGTAGATAGTAGCCCCTGAGACTCTAGTTATCGTCGAGAACGGCGGCGAACAGAGGATCATATTCCCAGGTAATAACCAGACTACCCCTATGTACAGGCGGTGGAAGCTCCGGTGGCTAGCCGGACTAGTGAGTTTGCGAAATTAAAACGGCAACTGGATGCGGCAGACGCTGACATCGAGCTTGTTAACAAGAGGCTTGACGAGGCACAGGGTAAGTGTTGTTATCTGGTGAATGCCACATAGTAAGAGAAGCATAATGCCAGTATCTTTAATATGTTGTGACTGCAGATGGAGCTGCCACCGTGGAAACCTTGTGGGCAGAACTTGTCCGAGCCAAGGAACAAGCGAGGATTAGTAATGTCGCTGCTTTGAAGGCGGCCAAAGAGTTGAAAGCCGAGAAGGCCGCACATTGCGAGAGCCAAGAGAAGATGGCCAAGATGGTCGTAGAATTAAAAGACACTGCCGACCGCTGCCGGGTCCTTGAAAAAGAAAACTGGGCGAAGGCAACGGACCTTGAGAAGGCCACGGCGGTGAACAAAGACACCCGTTCTGCTATGAGAGTGAAGAAGGAGGAGCTGCGGGAAGCCGGGGATATTGCGGCTGGGAAACCCTTCATGTTACGGAGGAAGTTCGGGGATCCACGGTATGCCCCTCTGGATCGACTGTGGAGTTCGGCAGATGCGTATATGGATTTGGCGGCGAGCGCTGCCGATGCAGCCAAGTACTTCCAAGGTCAGACAAATCGTGAAGTGGACAAGCTGTTCGGGTCGCAATTCCACATTCCAGAGCGTCCGCTTTCATTGACTGACCAGCTAGCCGAATGGGCCGAACTGAATAGGTTGTCCGGACTCGCCATGAGGTCTGTTGTGGATCAGCTATGGCCGGAAAAGCCAAAGCCGAGCAGCTATTTCAGCTTAGTGCAACAGTTCCTTGGTGCGGTGCCGCGCATTAATGCGATGAAGAGGTCGGCGTGCATAGAAGGCTCGCGGATGGCCCTTGCCCGTGTTAAAGCATACTGGGCGGAGATGGACGCTACCACTGTTGCGGCGCAGGGTTCGGCCATAGGCCGAGTGGCTGCCGAGCATTATTTCTAGGAGGTTCTCGAGGGTGCTCGTTTAATAGAGGCCCAATGCTCGAAGAATATTATGTTTGAGTGATATGTATTCTCATTGTAAACATAATGCTTTTATGAAGTTTTTATAAGGCTATGTTTATACTTTTGCCTGAAAGTAGTATGATGCCTCCTGGGCGGCCGTTTATGTATACATGTGTATAACCTGAAAGATTGCAGCCGTCGGCTTCAACCCCCACGCATATAATGCGGGGGTGCTCACAAAAAATGCGTGTTCACACTTAACCCAACGTCTTGGTCCTATTAAGGAGGTGATAGCGTAGCGAGCGAGGCAACCGGACTATAATGCTTTAACACTTTCACTTAGCCATAGGAGTTTGACAGTGGGGCTACTAGATAGCCCCTGGTGGCTCCGCACTCTCCCGATCGCGGGGTGCGTACATGCCTGGCTGGAAAATGGCCCTTTGTTAAGGCGGAGGAATTCTAACATTCCGATAGGTCATCGAGTGGTTGACCAGTCTCACGCTATATCATGACATTCAGTTTTCGGCTTTCTCTACTGAGGTGCTCGTCCGGATGAACCAGGGCACAATCGCAGTAGTTCTCCTGGTGCTACCTTAGCCAGTAAAGTGGAACGTAAGGCACCAAAACACAGGAGCCGGGCAAACCCAACATTTGACCAAAGATAATGATTCGGAGCTGATGCTTATAAGGCCAAACTCGCGATGCCGAACACTCCCTAAGGTATTCAGTCTTTATGGTATAAACCGGGCCTAAATAGTGCCCTTCGTAAGAAGCCCCTTGTGTCCAGGTACGTGCATTATTCTGACGTGGCCACATGCCAAGACGTCAGCATCCTTGTCAACTGTGCTGAGAATTCGGTGGATATGTATCAATAAGAGACAGTAAAAAAGGTTTACGCAGGGTCTTAATCTAACAAGAATCCTTGGAGAGGGTCCCTGCTGCACGTCTGCGCCTGTGTCTCCGTTGTGCCGTATCCTGGACGGGTGTAGCACGATGATCATCTGTAAGAGAGAGGAACTTAGGTGAAAAAGTTGTCGTGCGAAAAGATAGTTTTTAAAGAAACCATATATAATTCAAGATGAGCAAAAATTGCCACTTGTCTGCGAACGTTGAGCCCCTTGTATTTGTAATAGGGGTGTGACCATTGATTCGGTATAAATTACATATAGCGGCGCCGGACTCGACTAACCGTGTCCGAGGTCTTGAAGACCTGTTAAATGCTTTATTTGGTGAGGCCGTTTTTAGTGTGCGGGTGCCAAGGCAGCCGCACGCTCTTCGGCGCGCAAAGATCGCTTAATACTTCCGTTTACTGTAATGATGCCACGTGGACCGGGCATCTTGAGTGTGAGGGAAGCATAGTGCGGTATTGCATTAAAGCTAGCGAAAGCTTCGCGTCCGAGTAGTGCTTGATAGCCACTTTGGAACGGAGCGATGTGGAAGGTTAAATGTTCGCTACGGAAGTTATCGGGGAAGCCGAATATAACTTTTAGTAGCAGGGAGCCCGTGCAATGAGCCCCTGGGCCTGGCGTTACTCCTTTAAAGGTAGTATTGCTATGGAAAATTTTTGTTGGGTCTATCCCCATTTCGCGGATTGTATCCTAATATATCAGGTTTAGACTGCTGCCACCGTCCATCAGGACTCGTGTGAAGTGGTATCCGTCAATTATTGGGTCTAATACCAGGGCAGCCCATCCTGCACGCCGGATACTTGTTGAGTAATCATGATGATCGAAAGTGATCGGTTGAGACGACCAGTGGCAGGACTCCGCGGTGATAGGCCCTTGGGCATATTTTTCTGGGAGTGCCGTTTTGTTTCTTCCCTTGATCACGTGTAACACGTTTACTGTTTTGACTTCTGGGGGAAATTTCTTTTGTTCCCCAGTGTCTTGCTTGAGAGGCTCATCCTCGTCTTCGCTTGGTATATCCTCCCCCTTGTGTACGGCGTTGAGCTTGCCGGACTGCTTGAAGACCCAACATTCTCTGTGGGTATGATTAGCAGGTTTACCAGGGGTGCTGTGGATCTGACATATTTGGTCCAGAATTTTGTTTAGGCTGGAAATTCGTCTCTGGCGCCTTTAGAGGGCGGCTTTTGCTGACCTGGCCGAGAGCTTTTGAATCCGGCGTTTACTGTCGTGCTCTTCGTGCTGTCTTCTTTATTCCGGCGTTTGTTATTGCTGTTGCGCCATGATTTCCCATTTCCATCTCCAACTTCAGATGTACTGGGGTCATTGGTGCTACATCTGGCTAGCCAGCTGTCCTCACCCGCACAAAAGCGGGTCATGAGGCTTGTTAATGCTGCCATTGTTCTCGGCTTTTCTTGGCCGAGGTGTCTGGCAAGCCATTCATCACGGACACTATGCTTAAAAGCTGCCAAGGCTTCGGTGTCTGGACAGTCGACAATTTGGTTCTTTTTTGTAAGAAACATGTTCCAAAGTTTTCGGGCTGACTCTCCGGGCTGTTGAGTTATATGACTCAAATCGTCCGTGTCTGGAGGTCGGACATAAGTCCCTTGAAAATTTTCCCGAAAAGCGTCTTCGAGCTCTTCCCAGCTTCCAATGGAGTTTTCGGGGAGGCCTTTAAGCCAGTGACGAGCTGGCCCTTTGAGCTTGAGGGGTAAGTACTTGATGGCGTGGAGATCATCTCCTCGAGCCATATGGATATGGAGGATATAGTCCTCAATCCAGACCCCAGGGTCTGTTGTTCCGTCGTATGCCTCTATGTTTACGGGTTTGAATCCCTCTGGAAATTCATGGTCCAGCACCTCATCGGTGAAACATAGGGGGTGTGCGGCACCCCTGTATCTGGGTGTACCGCGTTGTTTAGATGTTTGTTGTGTTACATTGTATGCTGGGGTGCGCTTGCGTGGTCCATAGATGGATCTGGTTGCGCCGTCCTTTTTGTGCGAGCCCTCGCGTGGATCGCGTATTGTCTTGTGAGTGGCATTGTTTGCCGCTCTATGTTGGCCGTGAGGTCGTCTATCCGGCCAGGTGGCTGTTTTGATTTTTGGTTGTGGGGGGTCTGAGGCCTCCTCGTCGAATTTAGGTAGCAACTTCCGCTTTGGGTAGCTCTTGGTGGGGCGATTGTCGCCGTACTTCGCTACTGTGTTGAGTACTTTACTCCATCTGATTTGGAGTGTGTCATGCGCAGCCTTGAGCCTTTGCTTCTGCTTTTTCAGACTCCTCGCGGTGGCAACAAGCCTTTGACGGGCATTCTGCTGCTCCGGGTGCCTGTCCGGCGTTATGTCGTCCGGACTATTATCTTTGACAGAATTGGTTTGTTCAGTTTGATTCCCCGTATTGCCGTGGTCCGGCAGTGGTTCGCCCTGCTCCAATGCTGGGTCTATATGATCGTTATTTCTGCCGAGGCGGGATTTGGCGCGGCTCTTGCGCCGCCGCTTTGACTGCTTCTCGAGGGAACAAGCCTTCGGTGCGTCCTTCTGTTCCTCGTCGTCGTCTTCTTTTGGTGTCTCCACCATGTATACGTCATATGATGAAGTGGACGTCCAGCGTCCTGTGGGCGGTGGTTCCTCTTTGCCTCCCGCATCGTCGTCCATACCGCCGATGTCTTCGGAGTCGAAGTCAAGAATGTCGGTTGAGTTATCGACAGTGGCTATTAAGTGGGTGGTGGGTGGGCATCAAATTTCTTCGTCGTCCGCATCCCAATCCTGTTGGCCATAATTCGGCCAGGGCTCTCCTGACAAAGAGAGAGATCTTAGTGAATTCAGAATGTCGCCGAAGGGTGAGTGCTGAAAGATATCCGCGGCGGTGAATTCCATGATCGGCGCCCAATCGGATTCGATTGGCAGAGGCACGGATGGTTCGGAGTCCGGGAAAGAGTCCGGCACCTTGGAGTCACGGGCTGCGCAGAGGGTTAGGCAGGTGTTTGGCTCGATCGCCGTTGAGACTGTAGCCCCTGAGGCGGTGTCTAACCACCCATCCTCGATTGGCGCAGTTGGCTCCGAACTAAGGGTCAGAGCTGATGCGGGCGCGGCCTCTGGGGTACTGTTCGGCGGCAGAGCTAGGTCATACCCATCGCGACAGTGCGGCGCGCCCGGCTGTGGCTCGAATTCGTCGAAGATCAAGTCTCTGCGGATGTCGGCCGTGTAGTTCAAACTTCCAAATCTGACCTGATGGTCAGGGGCGTAGCTTTCAATCTGCTCCAGATGGCCATGCGAATTAGCCCGCAGTGCAAAGCCGCCGAATACGAAGATTTGTCCGGGGAGAAAAGTCTCACCCTGGGCCGCATCGCTATCGATGATAGTAGGAGCCATCAAGCCTAACGGCGACGACACGGAGGAACTCTCAATGAAAGCACCAATGTCGGTGTCAAAACCAGCGGATCTCTGGTAGGGGGTCCCGAACTGTGCGTCTAGGGTGGATGGTAACAGGAGGCAGGGGACACTAGGTTTTACCCAGGTTCGGGCCCTCTTGATGGAGGTAAAACCCTACGTCCTGCTTGATTAATATTGATGATATGGGTAGTACAAGAGTAGATCTACCACGAGATCAGAGAGGCTAAACCCTAGAAGCTAGCCTATGGTATGATTGCATGTTATGGTTGTTGTCCTACGAACTAAAACCCTTCGGTTTATATAGACACCGAAGAGGGTTAGGGTTACACAAGGTCGGTTACAAAGGAGGAGATATCCATATCCGTATTGCCTAGCTTGCCTTCCATGCCAAGTAGAGTCCCATCCGGACACGAGACGAAGTCTTCAATCTTGTATCTTCATAGTCTAACAGTCTGGCCAATGGAGATAGTCCGGCTGTCCGGAGACCCCCTAATCCAGGACTCCCTCACGGGGCGACGGCTTAATGGTAAGATACTCCAAGATATCCAGCAACGAGCAAAGTCAACTCCTATCAAACCATTAGCCACAAAAGCTCTGAGCTTGGCGAGTTGTGGCGCATATGTGGCCCGTTCCTTGGCAGTTAGCCGTTGCAAAAATGGATGTGTGTTGGTAAGCCGGTGAGCACGATAACCGGCAGAGGGTTCTCATCATTAGGGGAAGTATCCTTACAGTAGAACCAAGTCTGGTTCCAGTCCTTAGGATGACTATGAAGTTTGGTGTGAGGAAAGCTGACGTCCTTCCTTTTCTGAATGGAAACGCCGCCAAGTTCAGTGTTGGGCCCGTCTACAAATTCAGTATGACGGTTCAAGTAGAAAAAATCCCTGAACAATTCAACGGTCGGCTCTTCTTGCAGATGGGCCTCACAAAACACTTGAAAGTGGCAAATATTGGACACAGAGTTAGGTCTGATATCTTGAGGGTGGATCTGGAAGCTGGCAAGCACATCACAAAAAAAAACTTGGATCCGGGCGGTTTAAAGCCACGGCTCTTATGAGCAACAAATACCACCACCTCGCCATCCTTGGGGATAGGAGGATTTTCTGGACCAGGAACTCGCCAGCAGATTTCGCTTCGTTTGGGTAAAGCGCCAGTTCTGACGCATCCATCTAGTTGCTCTTCAGTAACCCGGGAAGGGACCCAGTTACAAGCATAAAATTGTTTGGCCATTTCAAATGAAAAGCTGGAAAAAGATCAAAGGCCGGATTAAGGTTTATAACACATAAGCATAAAGCGACGCAAGATCAGAAGGGGAAGACAGATGTGGATGCACATTGTTAAACCGGAGGTTGATGCTATTATAAATGGTAAAGCGATTGGCGGTTTACAAGGGGACTAATGGTATATGGCAGATTATTTTCTAAAGGATAAACCGCCTACGCAGACAATGAAAGTACATATATGAAGCAAAAAAGATGACTAAGTGAGGAAAAACAAGTTTCACAGTTTCACATTGGAATTTTGGGTCTACCACATGTCAGGAAAAGGAAAAGATTTAGACCTAAAAGTTGGTGCTTGAGCAGTTCGCAAAGTTCTAGATCGGTTTTTATACACAAAAGGCATGGTTTGATAGGCAAAATAAGGACTATCATTGCTACCGCACGGAAGTACATCAAGTTTGAAATCTGTCATATAGGATCTAATGAAGAACAAGGGTAGAACACCATGAAGCTTCTATGAACTCGCGAGAACCCTAGCGGATCTACAGTGGAAAAGAAGAGGAACTCACCAAACTTGTTGAAACAGCGGAGGCGCGCCGCATTTCTCTGGAACATTCAGATTGATGCAGCGGCCAGGGATGAAGACGAGGGCAGAGCTTGACGATGGAGGCTGCGCGTGAGGGTTGGGACGGCGCAAGGAAGAAGAAGCGAGGAGGCAAGAGGGGGAAATGAAAAGGACCCTCGGTCTTATTTATAAGGTGAAGGGATAAGTGACAGGCGCGAAAATCAAGGATCCCAAAAGATGGATATGTGACAGAGCTGTCGCCTCGATTATCGGAGGCTCATTAATGAAGGTGAGTATATCCAATTTTTAATAATAGGTGATGTCATGGTGGTTTATTACGAACCTGGAAGATGACGTCATGACGGTTTACAAGATCTATGCGAAGGTGCTGAAGGAGGAATTTTTCTAAGTGTTGAAGATTGACATCAACAAGTTCAAATAAATCTGGGGCCTAATGTTGGGGATATTACTACTAAGTATAAACCAGCCATGAGGGGCCGGGTTATGCCCACAATGAGTTAGTCATGTTTGAAGCCCATGAAGACAAGAAGTATGGTGCTTTACAGAGGAGATTTAACATGAAGGCCCAGGGCCCAAAGGCGGATTAGGGCCCATAGATATAAACCGCCATATGATATGTAACTTATGTTGTAAGGCAAGGAAAGGTAGAAACCGAGCCGGGCACGTTTATGAGCCGGCCTCGGGATTCTGTAAACCACCAGGCGTCAACCTGTGTATATAAAGGGACAACCCGACGACGGTTTAGGGACAACAAACAATAACTCGAGAGCCAGGCAAAGCGGATTCGCTCCCTCGTCATCGAAACCCTAGAAATTCCATCGCAACTGGAGTAGGCTTTTACCTTCATCGTAAGGGGCCGAACCAGTATAATTCCTTGCGTCCCTTGTCCGCTTTAACCCCTTTAAGCTAACCCGTCACGATGGCTCCATGACTAAGTCCTTTCACTAGGACATCTGCCGTGACAAAACCACGATGATACGTCTCCGTCGTATCTACTTTTCCAAACACTTTTGCCCTTGTTTTGGACTCTAACTTGTATGATTTGAATGGAACTAACCTGGACTAGCGCTGTTTTCAGAAGAATTGCCATGGTGTTGTTTTATGTGCAAAAAACAAATATTCTCGGAATGACCTGAAACTCCACGGGATGTCTTAGAAAAAACAATAAAAAATCCTCGCCAAAGATGAAGACTAGGGGACCCACACCCTTCTCACGAGGGTGGGGGGCGCCCCCCCCCTAGGGCGCGCCCCCTACCTCGTGGGCCCCTTGGAAACCCTCCGACGCCAACTCCAACTCTATATATTCGCTTTCGGAGAGAAAAAATAAGAGAGAAGAAATCATCGCGTTTTACGATATGGAGCCGCTGCCAAGCCCTAAAACCTCTCGGGAGGGCTGATCTGGAGTCCGTTCGGGGCTCCGGAGAGGGGGATTCATCGCCGTCGTCATCATCAACCATCCTCCATCACCAATTTCATGATGCTCACCGCCGTGCGTGAGTAATTCCATCGTAGGCTTGCTGGACGGTTATGGGTTGGATGAGATTTATCATGTAATCGAGTTAGTTTTGTTAGGGTTTGATCCCTAGTATCCATTATGTTTTGAGATTGATGTTGCTATGACTTTGCTATGCTTAATGCTTGTCACTAGGGCCCGAGTGCCATGATTTCAGATCTGAACCTATTATGTTTTCATGAATATATGTGAGTTCTTGATCCTATCTTGCAAGTCTATAGTCACCTATTATGTGTTATGATCCGTTAACCCCAAAGTGACAATAATCGAGATACTTACCGGTGATGACCGTAGTTTGAGGAGTTCATGTATTCACTATGTGCTAATGCTTTGTTCCGGTTCTCTATTAAAAGGAGGCCTTAATATCCCTAAGTTTCCAATAGGACCCCGCTGCCACGGGAGGGTAGGACAAAAGATGTCATGCAAGTTCTTTTCCATAAGCACGTATGACTATATACGGAATACATGCCTACATTACATTGATGAATTGGAGCTAGTTCTGTGTCACCCTATGCTATGACTGATACATGATGTACCGCATCCGGCATAATTATCCATCATTGATCCGGTGCCTACAAGTTTCCCATATACTGGTTTACGCTTATTTACTTTTCCGCTGCTACTATTACAATCACTACAAAATACCAAAAACATTACTTTTGCTGTCTTTAATTTTGTTGCCGCTACCACCACTATCATATTACTTTTCTACTAAACACTTTGCTGCAGATACTAAGTTTCCAGGTGTGGTTCAATTGACAACTCAGCTGCTAATACTTGAGAATATTCTTTGGCTCCCCTTGTGTCGAATCAATAAATTTGGGTTGAATACTCTACCCTCGAAAGCTGTTGCAATCCCCTATACTTGTGGGTTATCAAGACTAATTTATGGCGTCGTTGCCGGGGAGTTAGCTCTATTCTTTGAGTCACTTGGGATTTATATCTGCTTATCATTATGAAGAACTTGAGAGATCCAAAAACCAAGATCTATCCCTCAACTACGAGGGGAGGTAAGGAACTGTCATCTAGCTCTGCACTCGATTCACCTTCTGTTATGAGTAAGCTAGCGACACCTACACCTGCTTCTGCTATTTGTTCCGATATGTCGCATGTTATTGATGATGCCACTTCTGCTATGCATGATACTTATGATGAAACTGCTTCTATGTCTGATACTACTGTGCCCCTTGGTGAATTTCTTGATGAACAAATTGCTAGGGCTAGAGAAAAAGAAATTATTGAATTTGAATACGATGATGATAGTGATGATGAAAATATGACTGTTATTCCTGAGGGCTATCTTTTTGATAAGGAATCTTTTGCCGCTATTTTTGCTTGCAAAGATAGATATGAGCTTAAGAGGTTATTAATTAAATGGAACAAAGAATCACTTAGAGATAAAATGAGACCCGACCCTGCTTTTGCTACTTCACCTATATGTGTTCCTGATAAGGATTATGAATTCTCTGTTGATCCTGATATAATTACTTTGGTTGAATCTGATTCGTTTTATGGCTATGAATCTGAAACTGTTGTGGCACATATTAGTAAGTTAAATGTTATAGCTGCCCTGTTTACTAATAATGAGATATCACGTTACTTTTATATACTCAAAATATTTCCATTCTCATTAAAGGGTGATACTAAGATATGGTTTAATTCTCTTGATCCTGGTTGTGTGCGTAGTCCCCGGGATATGATTTATTACTTCTCTGCTAAATATTTCCCTGCTCATAAGAAACAAGCTGCTTTGAGGGAAATATACAACTTTGTGCAAATTAAAGAAGATTGTCTCCCACAAGCTTGGGGAAGGCTTCTCAAGTTACTTAATGCTTTGCCTGATCATCCTCTTAAGAAACCTGAAATACTTGATATCTTTTATAATGGACTAACCGATGCTTCCAGAGATTACCTGGATAGTTGTGCTAGTTCTCTTTTCAGGGAAAGAACACCGGATGAAGCTGAAATTCTATTGAATAATATGTTGACAAATGAGAATAATTGGGCACCTCCTGAGCCAGCTCCTGCTCCAATTACTGAGTCTATTCCTAAACCAACTCCGAAGAAGAGAGGTGTTCTATTTCTCAGCCCTGAAGATATGCAAGAGACAAAGAAATCTATGAAAGAGAAAGGTATTACAGCTGAAAACGTTAAGAATTTACCTCCTATTGAAGAAATACATGGTCTTAATATACCGCCTGTTGAAGAAACTTATGATCTCAATTCTTTATTTACTGAAGAACCTCCTGATCCTGATATCCCGACACAGGTAATAAAGGTAAATTCTCTCTATAGATATGATAAAGCTGAAGTTCCCCCTACTAAAATTGCTAGTCGGTGCTTGGATGAGTTTGATAACTTTATGTATAAGCAAGACGACTTCAATGCTTATTTTGGTAGACAATTAAAAGAAAATGCTTATATGATTAGACGCTTGGGTGATTACATGGTTGATATTAAAGGTGAACTTAAACTTGTTAGCAAACATGCCTCTATGGTTACCACCCAAGTAGAGCAAGTGCTTAAAGCTCAAAAAGAAGTGCTTGATGAAACAAATAGTAAGAAAAATGATTATGCTGTTAGAGTGGCTACTAGAACTAGTAGAATGACTCAGAAACCTTTGTATCCTGAAGGCCACCCTAAGAGAATCGAGCAAGATTCTCAAAGAAATAATATTGATGTTCCTAGTTCTTCTAAAAAGAAGAAAAAGAAAAATGATAGAACTATGCAAACTTCTAGTGAACCTATTGCTGAACCACCTAATAATCCCAATGATATATCTATGTCTGATGCTGAAACACAATCTGGTAATGAACATGAACCTAGTGAAAATGTTAATAATGATGTTCATCATGATGCTCAACCTAGTAATGACAATGATGTAGAAATTGAACCCGCTGTTGATCTTGATAACCCACAATCAAAGAATCAACGTTATGATAAAAGAGACTTTGTTGCTAGGAAACATGGTAATGAAAGGGAACCTTGGGTTCAGAAACCCATGCCTTTTCCTCCAAAACCATCCAAGAAAAAGGATGACGAGGATTTTGAGCGCTTTGCTGAAATGATTAGGCCTATATTTTTGCGTATGCGATTAACTGATGTGCTCAAAACAAATCCTTATGCTAAATATACGAAGGATATCATTACTAATAAAATAAAGATACCAGAAGCTGAGATTTCCACCATGCTTGCTAATTATACTTTTAAGGGTGGAATACCGAAGAAACTTGGAGATCCCGGAGTACCTACTATACCCTGCTCCATTAAAAGAAATTATATTAAAACTGCTTTATGTGATCTTGGAGCCGGTGTTAGTGTTATGCCTCTCTCTTTATATCGTAGACTTGACTTGAATAAGCTGACACCTACCGAAATATCTTTGCAAATGGATGATAAATCAACTGCTATACCTGTCGGTATTTGTGAGGATGTGCCTGTTGTGGTTGCAAACGTTACTATTTTAACAGACTTTGTTATACTTGATATTCCCGAGGATGATAGTATGTCTGGTAGACCTTTTCTTAATACTGCAGGGGCTGTTATTGATTGCAACAAAGGCAATGTCACTTTTCATGTTAATGGTAATGAGCATACAGTACACTTTCCGAGGAAACAACCTCAAGTTCATAGTATCAATTCCATTGGAAAAATTCCATCGATTATAATTGGAGGTTTTGAATTTCCTCTTCCTACTGTCAAGAAGAAATATGATATACTTATTATAGGGGATGTGCATATCCCCGTTGAGGTAACTTAGTGTTATTCGAAATTTCTCCGGTTTCATGATTATCAGAATGAGTTTGTTAACAAGACTTGATCAACCTAGTTAGTGGATTCTTTTTGATGAGCATGAGATGGATGAAACTAGAAGCACAAACTTCTGTACCCTCTCTATATTTTCTGTTATTTAGTATAAATAAAGTAAAAAATAGTATTTTTCTGTGTGTTTCCTGACTTATCCGTGTAATATAAAAATATCCCGAAAATAGAAGTCCTCAGAATGCCATGCCAATTTAATATGATTTTTTCGGGAATATTTGAGGATTTACTGTGCAAAAATTACCGCGGGAGGAGCTGCCACCTGGCCACGAGGGTGGTGGGCGCCCCCCTATAGGGCGCGCCCCCTGCCTCGTGGGCCCACGATGGCCCTCCTCCACTTATCCTAGCACCCATCTTCTTCCTCTGTCTCACACAAACCTGAAAAACCAACTCAAGCACAAGTTCCAGCCACTTTTGCTATGATTTTCGATCTCCTTGCTCAAAGCACCTCTCGCAAAACTGCTTGGGGAGATTGTTCCTTGGTATGTGACTCCAACATTCGTCCAATTAGTTTTTGTTCTAGTGCTTTATTCATTGCAAATTTATGCTGCATAGGTGACCATGTTCTTGGGCTTGCATGTCAAATTTATATGGTTCCAAGTAGTTTTAATGATTGATATAGGCCCTAGGCACTTGTAGGAGTAGTTGCTATCAATATTATTGAGTTTGGTTCACTTTTATTTTGAAGTCACTAAAAATTTCAGAATTTTTCAGAAAATGATGAGGAGATTATTGAGGGGCTCATCGAGCCAAAGCTCGAAGGAAAAGGCACCGAAGCCTAAGTATAATTTGCCGCGCACCACGGAGATTCGGGCGTGTGAATGGCCTTCTGATGATTTCTTGAGAGCAGCCGGTATCTATGAAGATTTTCATGAATTGGCTCACAATGCAGGCCTCACCGCTTTCCTCCACGACAAATGCGATCAGTATCTCTTACTCACAAATACCTTTGTGCAAAACTTTCATTTTCATCCTAGGAACTCACCACCTACGGTGGAGTTTCATTTATATGATGAGCCTAAGGAGATGTCACTTTATGATTTCTGTCGTATTTGTTTAGTCCCTTTTGAGGGCAAGACAGAAAAACCACACCATGACGATGTGGAGGGATTTATTAATAATATCACTGTAGGAGAAACCAGGAAGGTTTCCGATGCACGAATCACTAGCATACATTTTCCTGTTTTATGTTACTTTGCATTTTTTGCTAGTCGTTGTTTAATTGGACGCAGAAACTGTGGAAACCTTAGTATCCCTGACATAATTATTCTACTCCAAGGTTTATACAGTGATAACACTTTTAGTATGGGCGGTATTATTGCTAGACGATTAAATATGAACCATACTAAGGGCCCCATCTTTGGAGGCATCTATGCTACACGCCTAGCCGCACATTTTAACATACCTATTAGGCATGCTGAGAAGGAAGAAAAGGTGCTGCCCCGTGTTTACCTAGATCATAAAAGTATGGTGGCACATGATTTTATTGTTAAGAATAGGGCAGGAGAGCTTAAATATCAATTGTTCTTTAATAAACATCATCCTGAGACTATTACCCTGCCTGCTCCTTCTTTGTTTGATTTGACTGTAGGCACGTACCTTGTTCCGTTGACGGCTATTCACGCCTACCGGAACCCTGCACCAGCCGAGGAGCCAGAACCGGAACCACAATTTGATCCTTCACGGCAGTCTAACTATCAGTGGGATCCGGAGATGATTGCCAGCCAGTGGCAATCGGAGCCTTCTTCTTCCTCATCACAGTACGACCCCAACAACTATTATTATGGATATCAGTCAGGCCAGCCATGGCCATAGACCAACTTAGGCCAAAAGCCTAAGCTTGGGGGAGTACGTATTTCTCACCGACATTACATTTATGTTCACACACACTCATTGCTAGATGTCGGTGCTCATACTTTTTCATTGTATTATCCATGCTAGTTTATTTTCTTTTTCCTGCTTTCTTCTTGTGTGTTTGTTAAACCTTAAGGAAAACCAAAAAAATAGTAGTAGTTTATTTTTCTCCTGTAGTAGTAATAATTAAAAAGAAAACCCAAAAATATTTCCCGTTCTTCTTTTGCTTGTTGGGAGCTTTCCCGTGTAAATAGTTTTATTTCTTTTCTTTGGGGGTCAGTAGGAGAAGACCATAATTAAATTGTTGAAGTGGATCTTATATGCATTATTGTTAAATTAACCAAAGAGCCCATATTGCCTTGTCTTCTCCTGTTTATTGAATGCTCGCAGATTCCAGCTTAGTCCAATGCACGTACACTCTTATTATTATTCACACCATTCGGTCGTGCAAGTGAAAGGCAATTATGATGATATATGATGGACTGACTGAGATGAGAAAAGCTGGTATGAACTCGACCTCTTTTGTTTTTGTAAATATGATGAGTCCCGCGTTCTTGATTCAACTTATTATGAATAAACATGTTTGCAATGACAATTAGAGATCATAGTTGCTTGTGCCATGCTTGATTAGCTATGAGTTATAATGGTTTACCTTGTATGCCAACATGCTATTGCGATGATTATGATGTGGTATGATGGGGTGGTATCCTCCTTTGAATGATTCAAGTGACTTGACTTGGCACATGTTCACGCATGTAGTTGAAACAAATCAACATAGCCTTCACGATATTTATGTTCATGGTGGATTATATCCTACCCATGCTTGCATCCAATGTTTATTAATTTTAATGCATGTACATGGCTGTTGTCGCTCTCTAGTTGGTCGCTTCCCAGTCTTTTGCTAGCCTTCACCTGTACTAAGCGGGAATACTGCTTGTGCATCCAATCCCTTAAACCCCAAAGTTATTCCAGATGAGTCCACTATACCTTCCTATATGCGGTATCTACCTGCCATTCCAAGTAAATTTGTATGTGTCAAACTCTAAGCCTTCAAATAAACATTCTGTTTTGTATGCTCAAATAGCTCATGTATCAACCAAGGCTGTCCTTATCTTCCGTGTTAGGCGGGTTATTCTCAAGAGGAGTGGACTCCACTCCTCACTCACGAGAAAATGGCTGGTCACCGGGATGCCCAGTCCCATGCTTTATGCAAACTAAATCAAAATTAACTGCAAACAAAACTCCCCCTGGGACCTGATGTATGTTGGAGGCACTCGTTGTTTCGAGCAAGCCATGGATTGATGTTTGTTGGTGGAGGGGGAGTATAAACTTTAACATTCTGTTTGGAAACCGCCTATAATGTGTTTAGCATGGAAGATATCGCCATTTCTTAGTTGTTATGTTGACAATGAAAGTATACCGCTCAAAATACAATTTATCTCTATTGCAAAACCGAGCTCTGGCACCTCTACAAATCCCTGCTTCCCTCTGCGAAGGGCCTATCCATTTACTTTTATGTTGAGTCATCACCCTCTTATTAAAAAGCACTAGCTGGAGAGCACAGCTGTCATTTGCATTCATCACTGTTAATTTATATTGGGTATGACTATGATTGGATCTCTTTTACCATGAATTACAACGTCTAGTCAGTCCTTGATCTTTAAAGGTGCTCTGCATTTATGTTTTGCGGTCTCAGAAATGGCTAGCGAGATACCATCTTCTTATATCATATTATGATTGTTTTGAGAAAGTGTTGTCATCCGAGATTTATTATTATGACTTGCTAGTTGATTATGCTATTGATATGAGTAATTATGAGACCTGAGAATTATTGCAAATGTGGTTAGTTATGATCTATGCTGAAAACTTGAATGCTGGCTTGACATAGTTACAACAACAAGAGCAAACATAGTTTGTAGAAGTTTTTCTTTCTTTCTTTCAGTTTGTCAACTGAATTGTTTGAGGACAAGCAAGGGTTTAAGCTTGGGGGAGTTGATACGTCTCCGTCGTATCTACTTTTCCAAACACTTTTGCCCTTGTTTTGGACTCTAACTTGTATGATTTGAATGGAACTAACCCGGACTAACGCTGTTTTCAGCAGAATTGCCATGATGTTGTTTTATGTGCAGAAAACAAATATTCTCGGAATGACCTGAAACTCCACGGGATGTCTTAGAAAAAACAATAAAAAATCCTCGCCAAAGATGAAGACCAGGGGGCCCACACCCTTCTCACGAGGGTGGGGGCGCCCCCCCCCTAGGGCGCGCCCCCCTACCTCGTGGGCCCCCTGGAAACCCTCCGACGCCAACTCCAACTCTATATATTCGCTTTCGGAGAGAAAAAATAAGAGAGAAGAAATCATCGCGTTTTACGATATGGAGCCGCCGCCAAGCCCTAAAACCTCTCGGGAGGGCTGATCTGGAGTCTGTTCGAGGCTCCAGAGAGGAGGATTCGTCGCCGTCGTCGTCATCAACCATCCTCCATCACCAATTTCATGATGCTCACCGCCGTGCGTGAGTAATTCCATCATAGGCTTGCTGGACGGTGATGGGTTGGATGAGATTTATCATGTAATTGAGTTAGTTTTGTTAGGGTTTGATCCCTAGTATCCAGTATGTTCTGAGATTGATGTTGCTATGACTTTGCTATGCTTAATGCTTGTCACTAGGGCCCGAGTGCCATGATTTCAGATCTGAACCTATTATGTTTTCATGAATATATGTGAGTTCTTGATCCTATCTTGCAAGTCTATAGTCACCTATTATGTGTTATGATCCGTTAACCCCGAAGTGATAATAATCAGGATACTTACCGGTGATGACCGTAGTTTGAGGAGTTCATGTATTCACTATGTGCTGATGCTTTGTTCCGGTTCTCTATTAAAAGGAGGCCTTAATATCCCTAAGTTTCCAATAGGACCCCGCTGCCACGGGAGGGTAGAACAAAAGATGTCATGCAAGTTCTTTTCCATAAGCACGTATGACTATATACGGAATACATGCCTACATTACATTGATGAATTGGAGCTAGTTCTGTGTCACCCTATGTTATGACTGATACATGATGAACCGCATCCGGCATAATTATCCATCACTGATTCAGTGCCTACGAGTTTCCCATATACTGGTTTACGCTTATTTACTTTTCCGCTGCTACTGTTACAATCACTACAAAATACCAAAAACATTACTTTTGTTGTCTTTACTTTTGTTGCCGCTACCACCACTATCATATTACTTTGCTACTAAACACTTTGCTGCAAATACTAAGTTTCCAGGTGTGGTTGAATTGACAACTCAGCTGCTAATACTTGAGAATATTCTTTGGTTTCCCCTTGTGTCGAATCAATAAATTTGGGTTGAATACTCTACCCTCGAAAGCTGTTGTGACCCCCTATACTTGTGGGTTATCACACGACAGGGCCCATCAAGGCCCATTAGCCCCGGGGGGTTCCGGTAACACCTCCGGGACTCCGGTTTTCTCCGAGATCACCCAAAACCCTTCCGGTGTCCGAATATAGCCGTACAATATATCAATCTTTATGTCTCGGCCATTTCGAGACTCCTCTTCATGTCCGTGATCACATCCAGGACTCCGAACTACCTTCGGTACATCAAAACACATAAACTCATAATACCGATCATCATCGAACGTTAAGAGTGTGAACCCTACGGGTTCGAGAACTATGTAGACATGACCGAGACTCATTTCCGGTCAATAACCAATAGCGGAACCTGGATGCTCATATTGGTTCCTACAAATTCTACGAAGATCTTTATCGGTCAAACCGCATAACAACATACGCTGTTCCCTTTGTCATCGGTATGTTACTTGCCCCAGATTTGATCGTCGGTATCTCAATACCTAGTTCAATCTCGTTACCGGCAAGTATCTTTACTCGTTCCGTAATACATCATCCCGCAATTAACTCATTAGTTGCATTGCTTGCAAGGTTTATAGTGATATGCATTACTGAGAGGGCCCAGAGATACCTCTCCGACTATCGAAGTGACAAATCCTAATCTCGATCTATGCCAACTCAACAAGTACCATCGGAGACACATGTAGAGCACCTTTATAATCACCCAGTTACATTGTGACGTCTGGTAGCACACAAAGTGTTCCTCCTGTATTTGGGAGTTGCATAATCTCATAGTCATAGGAACATGTATAAGTCATGAAGAAAGCAGTAGCAATATACTAAACGATCAAATGCTAAGCTAACGGAATGAGTCAAGTCAATCACATTATTCTCTAATAATGTGATCCCGTTAATCAAATGACAACTCATGTCTATGGTTAGGAAACTTAACCATCTTTGATTCAACGAGCTAGTCAAGTAGAGGCATACTAGTGACACTTTGTTTGTCTATGTATTCACACATGCACTAATTTTCTGGTTAATACAATTCTAGCATGAATAATAAACATTTATCATGATATAAGGAAATATAAATAACAACTTTATTATTGCCTCTAGGGCATATTTCCTTCAGTCTCCCACTTGCACTAGAGTCAATAATCAAGATTACAAAGTAATGATTCTAACACCCATGGAGTCTTGGTGCTGATCATGTTTTGCTTGTGAGAGAGGCTTAGTCAGCAGGTCTGCAACATTCAAATCCGTATGTATCTTGCAAATCTCTATGTCTCCCTCCTTGACTTGATCGCGGATGGAATTGAAGCGTCTCTTGATGTGCTTGGTTCTCTTGTGAAATCTGGATTCTTTTGCCAAGGCAATTGCACCAGTATTTTCACAAAAGATTTTCATTGGACCCGATGCACTAGGTATGACACCTAGATTGGATATGAACTCCTTCATCCAGACTCGTTCATTTGCTACTTCCTAAGCAGCTATGTACTCCGCTTCACATGTAGATACCGCCACGACGCTTTGCTTAGAACTGCATCAACTGCCAGCTCCACCGTTCAATATAAACACGTATCCGGTTTGTGACTTAGAGTCATCCGGATCAATGTCAAAGCTTGCATCGACGTAACCATTTATGACGAGCTCTTTGTCACCTCCGTAAATGAGAAACATATCCTTAGTCCTTTTCAGGTATTTCAGGATGTTCTTGACCGCTGTCCAATGATCTACTCCTGGATTACTTTGGTACCTCCCTACTAAACTAATAGCAAGGCACAAATCAGGTCTGGTACACAGCATTGCATACATGATAGAGCCTATGGCTGAAGCATAGGGAACACCTTTCATTTTCTCTCTATCTTCTGCAGTGGTCGGGCATTGAGTCTGACTCAACTTCACACCTTGTAACACATGCAAGAACCCTTTCTTTGCTTGATCCATTTTGAACTTCTTCAAAACTTTATCAAGGTATGTGCTTTGTGAAAGTACGATTAAGCGTCTTAATCTATCTCTATAGATCTTGATGCCTAATATATAAGCAGCTTCACCGAGGTCTTTCATTGAAAAACTCTTATTCAAATATCCTTTTATGCTATCCAGAAATTCTATATCATTTCCAATCAACAATATGTCATCCACATATAATATTAGAAATGCTACAGAGCTCCCATTCACTTTATTGTAAATACAGGCTTCTCCAAAAGTCTGTATAAAACCATATGCTTTGATCACACTATCAAAACGTTTATTCCAACTCCGAGATGCTTGCACCAGTCCATAGATGGATCGCTGGAGCTTACACACTTTGTTAGCATCCTTTGGATAAATAAAACCTTCAGGTTGCATCATATACAACTCCTCTTCTAGAAATCCATTCAGGAATGCAGTCTTTACATCCATTTGCCAAATTTCATAATCATAAAATGCAGCAATTGCTAACATGATTCGGACAGACTTAAGCATCACTATAGGTGAGAAAGTCTCATCGTAGTCAACTCCTTGAACTTGTCGAAAACCTTTCGCAACAAGTCGACCTTTGTAGACAGTAACATTACCATCAACATCAGTCTTCTTCTTGAAGATCCATTTATTCTCGATGGCTTGCCGATCATCGGGCAAGTCAACCAAAGTCCACACTTTGTTCTCATCCATGGATCCCATCTCAGATTTCATGGCCTCAAGCTATTTTGCAGAATCTGGGCTCATCGTTGCTTCCTCATAGTTCGTAGGTTCGTCACGGTCAAGTAACATGACCTCCAGAACAGGATTACCGTACCACTCTGGTGCGGATCTTACTCTGGTTGACCTACGAGGTTCGGTAGTAACTTGATCTAAAGTTACATGATCATCATCATCAGCTTCCTCACTAATTGGAGTAGGAGTCACAGGAACAAATTTCTGTGATGAACTACTTTCCAATAAGGGAGCAGGTACAGTTACGTCATCAAGTTCTACTTTCCTCCCACTTACTTCTTTCGAGAGAAACTCCTTCTCTAGAAAGGATCCATTTTTAGCAACAAATGTCTTGCCTTCGGATCTGTGATAGAAGGTGTACCCAACAGTCTCCTTTGGGTATCCTATGAAGACACATTTCTCTGATTTGGGTTCGAGCTTATCAGGTTGAAGCTTTTTCACATAAGCATCACAACCCCAAACTTTAAGAAACGACAACTTTGGTTTCTTGCCAAACCACAGTTCATAAGGCGTCGTCTCAACGGATTTAGATGTTGCCCTATTTAACGTGAATGCATCCGTCTCTAAAGCATAACCCCAAAACGATAGCGGTAAATCAGTAAGAGACATCATAGATCGCACCATATCTAGTAAAGTACGATTACGATGTTCGGACACACCATTACGCTGTGGTGTTCCGGGTGGCGTGAGTTGCGAAACTATTCCACATTGTTTCAAATGAAGACCAAACTCGTAACTCAAATATTCTTCTCCACGATCAGATCGTAGAAACTTTATTTTCTTGTTACGATGATTTTCCACTTCACTCTGAAATTCTTTAAACTTTTCAAATGTTTCAGATTGTGTTTCATCAAGTAGATATACCCATATCTGCTTAAATCATCTGTGAAGGTGAGAAAATAACGATACCCGCCACGAGCCTCTATATTCATCAGACCACATACATCAGTATGTATGATTTCCAACAAATCTGTTGCTCGCTCCATTGTTCCGGAGAACGTCATTTTAGTCATCTTGCCCATGAGGCATGGTTCACAAGTACCAAGTGATTCCAAAAGTTCATCAGAATGAAGTTTCTTCATGCGCTTTACACCAATATGACCTAAACGGCAGTGCCACAAATAAGTTGCACTATCATTGTCAACTCTGCATCTTTTGGCTTCAATATTATGAATATGTGTATCACTACTATTGAGATTCATCAAAAATAGACCACTCTTCAAGGGTGCATGACCATAAAAGATATTACTCATATAAATAGAACAACCATTATTCTCAGATTTAAATGAATAACCGTCTCGCATCAAACAAGATCCAGATATAATGTTCATGCTCAACGCTGGCACCAAATAACAATTATTCAGGTCTAAAACTAATCCCGAAGGTAGATGTAGAGGTAGCGTGTCGACCGCGATCACTTCGACTTCGGAACCATTTCCTACGCGCATCGTCACCTCATCCTTAGCCAATCTTCGCTTAATCCGTAGCCCCTATTTCGAGTTGCAGATATTAGCAAAAGAACCAGTATCAAATACCCAGGTGCTAGTGCGAGCATTAGTAAGGTACACATCAATAACATGTATATCACATATACCTTTGTTCACCTTGCCATCGTTCTTATCCGCCAAATACTTGGAGCAGTTCCACTTCCAGTGACCAGTCCCTTTGCAGTAGAAGCACTCAGTCTCAGGCTTAGGTCCAGACTTGGGCTTCTTCACTTGAGCAGCAACTTGCTTGTCGTTCTTATTGAAGTTCCCCTTCTTCCCTTTACCCTTTTTCTTGAAACTGGTGGTCTTGTTGACCATCAACACTTGATGCTCCTTCTTGATTTCTACCTCTGTAGCCTTTAGCATCGCGAAGAGCTCGGGAATAGTCTTATTCATCCCTTGCATATTATAGTTCATCATGAAGCTCTTGTAGCTTGGTGGCAGTGATTGAAGAATTCTGTCAATGACACTATCATCCGGAAGATTAACTCCCAGTTGAATCAAGTGATTATTATACCCAGACATTTTGAGTATATGTTCACTGACGGAACTATTCTCCTCCATCTTGCAGCTGTAGAACTTATTGGAGACTTCATATCTCTCAATCCGGGCATTTGCTTGAAATATTAACTTCAACTCCTGGAACATCTCATATGCTCCATGATGTTCAAAACGTCGTTGAAGTCCCGGTTCTAAGTTGTAAAGCATGGCACACTGAACTATCGAGTAGTCATCAGCTTTGCTCTGCCAGACGTTCATAACATCTGGTACTACTCCTGCAGCGGGTTTGGCACCTAGCGGTGCTTCCAGGATGTAATTCTTTTGTGCAGCAATGAGGATAATCCTCAAGTTACGGACCCAGTCCGTGTAATTGCTACCATCATCTTTCAACTTTGCTTTCTTAAGGAACGCATTAAAATTCAACGGAACAACAGCACGGGCCATCTATCTACAACAACATAGACATGCAAAATACTATCAGGTACTAAGTTCATGATAAATTAAAGTTCAATTTAATCAAATTACTTAAGAACTCCCACTTAGACAAACATCCCTCTAATCATCTAAGTGATCATGTGATCCATATCAACTAAACCATGTCCGATCATCACGTGAGATGGAGTAGTTTTCAATGGTGAACATCACTATGTTGATCATATCTAATATATGATTCATGCTCGACCTTTCGGTCTCAGTGTCCGAGGCCATATCTGCATATGCTAGGCTCGTCAAGTTTAACCCGAGTATTTCTGTGTGTGCAAAACTGGCTTGCACCCGTTGTATGTGAATGTAGAGGGGGCGCGCGGCCTGCCCTGGCCGGCCCCTCTCTCTCTCTCCACTAGGGCCCATCAAGGCCCATTAGCCCCGGGGGGTTCTGGTAACCCCTCCGGCACTCCGGTTTTCTCCGAGATCACCCGAAACCCTTCCGGTGTCCGAATATAGCCATCCAATATATCAATCTTTATGTCTCGGCCATTTCGAGACTCCTCGTCAAGTCCGTGATCACATCCGGGACTCCGAACTACCTTTGGTACATCAAAACATATAAACTCATAATACCGGCCATCACCGAACGTTAAGCGTGCGGACCCTACGGGTTCAGGAACTATGTAGACATGACCGAGACTCATTTCCGGTCAATAACCACTAGCGGAACCTGGATGCTCATATTGGTTCCTACATATTCTACGAAGATCTTTATCGTCCAAACCGCATAATAACATACGTTGTTCCCTTTGTCATCAGTATGTTACTTGCCCCAGATTCGATCGTGGGTATCTCAATACCTAGTTCAATCTCGTTATCGGCAAGTCTCTTTACTCGTTCCGTAATACATCATCCCGCAACTAACTCATTAGTTGCATTGCTTGCAAGGCTTATAGTGATGTGCATTACCGAGAGGGCCCAGAGATACCACTCCGATAATCGGAGTGATAAATCCTAATCTCGATCTATGCCAACTCAACAAGTACCATCGGAGACACCTGTAGAGCACCTTCATAATCACCCAGTTACGTTGTGACGTTTGGTAGCACACAAAGTGTTCCTCCGGTATTCGGGAGTTGCATAATCTCATAGTCATAGGAACATGTATAAGTCATGAAGAAAGCAATAGCAATATACTAAACGATCAAATTCTAAGCTAACGGAATGGGTCAAGTCAATGACATCATTCTCTAATGATGTGATTGATATGTCTCCATCGTATCTATAATTTTTTATTGTTCCATGCCAATATTATACAACTTTCATATACTTTTGGCAACTTTTTATACTATTTTTGGGACTAACATATTGATCCAGTGCCCGGTGTCGGTTCCTGTTTGTTGCATGTTTTTTGTTTCGCAGAATATCCATATCAAACAGAGTCCAACCGAGATAGAAACTGACGGAGATTTTTTTTGGAATATATGTGATTTTTGGGAAGAAAAATCAACGCGAGACGATACCCGAGGGGGCCATGAGGCAGGGGGGAGAGCCCCTGACCCTCGTGGCCACCCCGTAAGGCTGTTGGTGCCCTTCTTTTGCCGCAACAAATCTAATATCCGTATAGAGATCGTGTTAAAATTTCAGCCCAATCGGAGTTACGGATCTCCGGGAATATAAGAAACGGTGAAAGGGAAGAATCTGAGAACGCATAAACAGAGAGAGACGGAGAGACAGATCCAATCTCGGAGGGGCTCTCGCCCCTCCCACACCATGCAGGCCAAGGACCAGAGGGGAAACCCTTCTCCTATATAGGGAGGAGTTCAAGGAAGAAGAAGACGAAGGGCCCCCCTCTCCCGTTCTCTTCCGGTGGCGCCGGAACGTTGCCGTGGCCATCATCATCACCGCAATCTTCACCAACAACTTCACCACCATCATCACCAACCCTTCCCCCCTCTATGCAGCGGTGTAACCTCTCTCTTACCCACTGTAATCTCTACTTAAACATGGTGCTCAACGCTATATATTATTTCCCAATGATGTATGGCTATCCTATGATGTTTGAGTAGATCTGTTTTGTCCTATGGGCTATTTGATGACCAAGATTAGTTTGAGTTGCATGTTTTACTATTGGTGTTGTCCTATGGTGCTCTCTATGTCGCGCAAGCGTGAGATATCCTCGTTGTAGGGTGTTGCAATACGTTCATGATTCGCTTATAGTGGGTTGCGTGAGTGACTGAAACACAAACCCGAGTAAGGGGGTTGTTGCGTATGGGATAAAGAGGACTTGATGCTTTAATGCTATGGTTGGGTTTTACCTTGATGATATTTAGTAGTTGCGGATGCTTGCTAGAGTTCCAATCATAAGTGCATATGACCCAAGTATAGAAAGTATGTTAGCTTATGCCTCTCCCTCATATAAAATTGCAATAATGATTACCGGTCTAGTTATCGATTGCCTAGGGACAAATAACTTTCTCGTAACAAAAAGCTCTTTACTAAAACTAACTTAGTTGTGTCTTTATCTAAACAGCCCCTACTTTTTATTTACATGATCTTTATTATCTTGCAATCCTATCCAACAACACCTACAAAGTACTTCTAGTTTCATACTTGTTCTAGGTAAAGCAAACATCAAGCGTGCGTAGAGTTGTATCGGTGGTCGATAGAACTTGAGGGAATATTTGTTCTGCCTTTAGCTCCTCGTTGGGTTCGACACTCTTACTTACCGAAAACTGTTGCGATCCCCTATACTTGTGGGTTATCAAGACTTTTTCTGGCGCCGTTGCCGGGGAGCAATAGCGTGGGATGAATATTCTCGTGTGTGCTTGTTTGCTTTATCACTAAGTAATTTTTATTTGCTGTTCTTAGTTGTTTTCTATCTTTAGTTATGGGTAGGAAACACAAAATACCAAAAAAATTAGTTGTACCTACTGAATCAATGGTTGAAGAACCACTCAAAATCTATCACACTCCTGAAGCTTATTACTTGGATCATCTTCGATCCCTATGTGCTCGTGCTGAAACCCCAACTAGCTTAGTTGAGGGCAAATCTTTAGATGAGCATGCTTGTTATGTGCGACACCATATATCTGAAAAAGGGAAACTTTTACTCGGTCAAATTCATCATTTGCAATGCTATGCTTGGAATTTATGTGAAATATATGATTTTACTTGTTGTTCTGAAAACCCTAAGAAACACCTTCCCTATCAATGTGAGTTTAGTGATAATGAAATCGTATCTTCGTATGCTAAGGGTGTTTATAATTACTATGATGTTCAACAAATTGAAGAATTTGTTGCTTTTAAGGGTGCTTACGAAATTGCTTCTTTGATTGAAAAGTATGATGCTACTCTTTACAAATCTGAAAATTTTGCCATACTTAAGTATTGCTATGATAATTATGCTTCTAATGCCTATGTTGAACCATATATTGAGGACTACTCCACTGTCCAAGAAGGGACTAATATTTTGCAGGAGTCTATGGAAGAAGAAACTGATGAAACTATGAGCTCATTGGATGAAAAAGATGAGGAGGAGAGAGAAGAACAAAAGGAGGAAGAGCGGATTAGCTACCCGTGCCCACCTTCTAATGAGGGTAACTCTTCAACTCATACATTGTTTAATTTCCCTTCATTCTTACCGAAGGATGATTGCTATGATGATTGTTATGATCCCGTTGATTCTCTTGAAATATCCCTTTTTGATGATGCTTGCTATGCATGTGGCCAAGATGCCAATATGAAATATGCTTATGGAGATGAAATTGCTATAGTTCCTTATGTTAAACATGAAATTGTTGCTATTGCACCCACACATGATAGTCCTATTATCTTTTTGAATTCTCCCAACTACACTATATCGGAGAAGTTTGCACTTATTAAGGATTATATTGATGGGTTGCATTCTACTATTACACATAATGATTTTGATGAATATAATATGCATGTGCTTTCTGCTCCTACTTTCAATTATTATGAGAGAGGAACTATATCTCCACTTCTCTATGTTTCCAATACGATAAAATTGCAAGAAACTGTTTATACTATGCATTTGCCTTTACTATGTTTCCAATACGATTTGTTCTTTTATGACATGCCGATGCATAGGAAGAGAGTTAGACTTCGTCATTGCTTGAATTATGTTACTTTGTGCTCACTACTAAATTACAAATCATTGTTAATTAAAATTGGCTTTGATATACCTTGGGATCCGGGTGGATTCACTACTTGAGCACTATATGCCTAGCTTAATGGCTTTAAAGAAAGCGTTGTCAGGGTGATAACCCGGAAGTTTTAGAGAGTCATTTATTTATGTTAAGTGCTTTCATATAGTTTAAAAACAACAAAAATAAAGAGGGGAACCCAAAACTTTTTCAAAAAGGAAAGTGAAAGTGAGAGAGACAAGCATTGTTGAAGTGGGAGCTAGCCTTGAACTTTGTTCATGCTCACGGAAACTTTGTGAATCTTGATTACATAAAATTTTCAACAAAAATAATTATCCCCTTGTACAATTCCATTGTATTATAAAAATAATGTGCCAAGATTTGCCTTTAGGATGTTTACAATGCTTGTTGGTTTGTGCGGTGCAGGACAGAAACTTTGGCTGTAGTGCGCGATTTTTCATTTTTTCCTGGAACGTCAAATGGTTCTGACTATTTTTGCACTATCTTTCTATAATTGCTTTTTATTTTTCATAATTTTGGTAGAATTTTTGGAGTACCAAAGGTATGGTGAATGTTCAGATTATTATAGATTGTTTTGTTTTAGACAGATTCTGTTTTCAATGCATAGTTTGCTTGTTTTGATGAAACTGTCGATTTATATCAGTGGATTAAGCCATGGAAAATTTATATTACAGTAGCTACAATGTTCAAACAAAATATGAATCGGTTTGCAACAGTACTTAGAGTAGTGATTTGCTTTGTTATACTAACGGATCTTACCGAGTTTTCTGTTGAAGTTTTGTGTGGATGAAGTGTTCGATGATCGAGAAGGTCTCGATATGAGAAGAGGGAAGAGAGGCAAGAGCTCAAGCTTGGGGATGCCCTAGGCACACCAAGTAAATATTCAAGGAGACTCAAGCGTCTAAGCTTGGGGATGCCCCGGAAGGCATCCCCTCTTTCTTCAACAAGTATTGGTATGTTTTTGGATTCGTTTCGTTCATGCGATATGTGCAATCTTGGAGCGTCTTTTGTAGTTAGTTTTCATTTTTATTTTATGCACCATGCTGGTATGAGATAGTCATTGGTTGATTTATAGAATTCTCTATGCACTTCACTTATATATTTTGAGTATGGCTTTATAGAATGCTTCATGTGCTTCACTTATATCATTTGAAGTTTGGATTGTCTGTTTCTCTTCACATAGAAAACCGCCATTTGTAGAATGCTCTTTTGCTTCACTTATATTTGTTAGAGTGTGGTCATATATTTTGTAGAAATAATTAAACTCTCTTGCTTCACTTATATCTATTTAGAGAGATGACAGGAACTGGTCATTCACATGGTTAGTCATAAAATCCTACATAAAACTTGTAGATCACTGAATATGATATGTTTGATTCCTTGCAATAGTTTTGCGATATAAAGATGGTGATATTAGAGTCATGCTAGTGGGTAGTTGTGGATTAGTAGAAATACTTGTGTTGAGGTTTGTGATTCCCGTAGCATGCACGTATGGTGAACCATTATGTAACGAAGTCGGAGCAAGAGGTATTTATTGATTGTCTTCCTTATGAGTGGCGGTCGGGGACGAGCGATGATATTTTCCTACCAATCTATCCCGCTAGGAGCATGCGCGTAGTACTTTGTTTCGATAGCTAATAGACTTTTGCAATAAGTATGTGAGTTCTTTATGACTAATGTTGAGTCCATGGATTATACGCGCTCTCACCATTCCACCATTGCTAGCCTCTCTAGTACCGCGCAACTTTCGCCGGTACCATGAACCCACCATATACCTTCCTCAAAACAGCCACCATACCTACCTATCATGGCATTTCCATAGCCATTCCGAGATATATTGCCATGCAACTTCCATCATCATCATATACATGACTTGAGCATTCATTGTCATATTGCTTTGCATGATCGTAAGATAGCTAGCATGATGTTTTCATGGCTTCTCCGTTTTTTGATGTCATTGCTACGCTAGATCATTGCACATCCCGGTACACCGCCGGAGGCATTCATATAGAGTCATATCTTTTTTCTAGATATCGAGTTGTAATATTGAGTTGTAAGTAAATAAAAGTGTGATGATCATCATTATTAGAGCATTGCCCCAGTGAGGAAAGGATGATGGAGACTATGATTCCCCCACAAGTCGGGATGAGCCTCCGGACTTTAAAAATAAATAAAAGAGGCCAAAGAAGCCCACCAAAAAAACAAAAAAATGAGAGAAAAAGATAGAAGGGGCAATGTTACTATCCTTTTACCACACTTGTGCTTCAGAGTAGCACCATGTTCTCCATATAGAGAGAGTCTCTTGAGCTATCACTTTCATATACTAGTGGGAATTTTCATTATAGAACTTGGCTTGTATATTCTGATGATGGGCTTCCTCAAATGCCCGAGGTCTTCATGAGCAAGCAAGTTGGATGCACACCCACTTAGTTTCAGTTTGAGCTTTCATACACTTATAGCTCTTAGTGCATTTGTTGCATGGCAATCCCTACTCACTCACATTGATATCTATTGATGGGCATCTCCATAGCCCGTTGATACACCTAGTTGAGGTGAGACTATCTTCTCCTTTTTGTCTTCTCCACAACCACAATTCTATTCCACCTATAGTGCTATGTCCATGGCTCACGCTCATGTATTGCGTGAAAGTTGAAAAAGTTTGAGAACGTCAAAAGTATGAAACAATTGCTTGGTTTGTCATCGGGGTTGTGCATGATTTGAATATTTTGTGTGGTGAAGATGGATCATAGCCAGACTATATGATTTTGTAGGGATAACTTTCTTTGGCCATGTTATTTTGAAAAGACACGATTGCTTTATTAGTAGGCTTGAAGTATTATTGTTTTTATGTCAAATGATAGACTATTGCTTTGAATCACTCGTATCTTAATATTCATGCCATGATTAGATATGTGATCAAGATTATGCTAGGTAGCATTCCACATCAAAAATTATCTTTTTTATCATTTACCTACTCGAGGACGAGCAGGAATTAAGCTTGGGGATGCTGATACGTCTCCGTCGTATCTATAATTTTTTATTGTTCCATGCCAATATTATACAACTTTCATATACTTTTGGCAACTTTTTGTACTATTTTTGGGACTAACATATCGATCCAGTGCTCAGTGCCAGTTCCTGTTTGTTGCATGTTTTTTGTTTCGCAGAATATCCATATCAAACGGAGTCCAAACGGGATAAAAATTGGCAGAGATTTTTTTTGGAATATATGTGATTTTTGGGAAGAAAAACCAACGCGAGACAATGCCTGAGGGGGCCACGAGGCAGGGGGCGCACCCTAGGGGGCAGGCGCGCCCCTGACCCTCGTGGCCACCCCGTAATGCGGTTGGTGCCCTTGTTTTGCCGCAAGAAAGCTAATCTCTAGATAGAGATCGTGTTAAAATTTCAGCCCAATCAGAGTTACGGATCTCCGGGAATATAAGAAACGGTGAAAGGGAAGAATTTGAGAATGCAAAAACAGAGAGAGACAGAGAGACAGATCCAATCTTGGAGGGGCTCTCGCCCCTCCCACGCCATGGAGGCCAAGGAACATAGGGGAAACCCTTCTCCCATCTAGGGAGGAGGTCAAGGAAGAAGAAGACGAAGGGGCCCCCTATCCCCTTCTCTTCCGGTGGCGCCGGAACGCTGCTGTGGCCATCATCATCACCGCAATCTTCACCAACAACTTCACCGCCATCATCACCAACCCTTCCCCCCTCTATGCAGCGGTGTAACCTCTCTCTCTCTCTTACCCACTGTATCTCTACTTAAACATGGTGCTCAACGCTATATATTATTTCCCAATGATGTATGGCTATCCTATGATGTTTGAGTAGATCTGTTTTGTCCTATGGGCTATTTGATGACCAAGATTAGTTTAAGTTGCATGTTTAATTATTGGTGCTGTCCTATGGTGCTCTCCGTTTCACGCAAGCATGAGGGATCCTCGTTGTAGGGTGTTGCAATACGTTCATGATTCGCTTATAGTGGGTTGCGTGAGTGACTGAAACATAAACCCAAGTAAGGGGGTTGTTGCGTATTGGATAAAGAGGACTTGATGCTTTAATGCTATGGTTGGATTTTACCTTAATGATCTTTAGTAGTTGCGGATGCTTGCTAGAGTTCCAATCATAAGTGCATATGATCCAAGTAGAGAAAGTATGTTAGCTTATGCCTCTCCCTCATATAAAATTGCAATAATGATTACCGGTCTAGTTATCGATTGCCTAGGGACAAATAACTTTCGTGTAACAAAAAGCTCTTTACTAAAACTAACTTAGTTGTGTCTTTATCTAAACAGCCCCTACTTTTTATTTACATGATCTTTATTATCTTGCAAATATATCGAACAACACCTACAAAGTACTTCTAGTTTCATACTTGTTCTAGGTAAAGCGAACATCAAGCGTGCGTAGAGTTGTATCTGTGGTCGATAGAACTTGAGGGAATATTTGTTCTGCCTTTAGCTCCTCGTTGGGTTCGACACTCTTACTTATCGAAAATTGTTCCAATCCCCTATACTTGTGGGTTATTAGTGATCCCGTTAATCAAATGACAACTCATGTCTATGTTTAGGAAACTTAACCATCTTTGATTCAACGAGCTAGTCAAGTAGAGACATACTAGTGACACTTTGTTTGTCTATGTATTCAAACATGCACTAAGTTTCCGGGTAATATAATTCTAGCATGAATAATAAGCATTTATCATGATATAAGGAAATACAAATAACAACTTTATTATTGCCTCTAGGGCATATTTCCTTCATGTCCTCACACCAATGACAGAAGGGGTAGCGAGACACGTATTTGTATTGTTGCCATTAAGGATAAGATGGGGGTTTTACCATACTGATTGGATGTATCCCTCCACATCATGCCTTCTTGCTTAAGGCGTTACTCTGTTCTTGTTAACTTAATACACTATATGCGTGGTGGATAGCGGTCGATGTGTGGAGTAATAGTACTAGATGCAGGCAGGAGTCGGTCTACTTGTCATGGACATGATGCCTATATTCATGATCATTGTCTTAGATATCATCATGATTATTCAATTTTCTATTAATTGTTCAACAGTAATTTGTTCATCCACCGTATGCTTTCTTTCAAGAGAGAAGCCTCTAGTGAAAACTATGGCCGCCGGGTCTATTCTTATCATATTATTTTCAGATCTATAAAACCAAAAACTCAAAAATACCTTGCTGCAATTTATTTACCTTTACTTTATTTTGCACTTTCATTTATCTTTTATACATATCTCTATCAGATCTCATCCTTGCAACTAATCGTGAAGGGATTGACAACCCTTTATCGCGTTGGGTGCAAGTATTTGTTTATTTGTGCAGGTGCTATCATTGGAGACTTGTGTGTTCCTCCTACTGCACTGATATCTTGGTTCTCAAACTGAGAAAAATACTTATCTCTACTTTATTGCATCACCCTTTCCTCTTCAAGAGAAAAAACAATGCAAATTCAAGAAGTAGCAGTAGCATCGCCTCCATTCTGGCTAAACCTCCCCATCGACTTTTCTATCCCACCAATTTATTGAAGTCGGTTTTTACCCTACTGATCTACTTCCAGTTCTTATCTGCCAAATCTACACAAATCATGCAGATGGATGTTCGGTATATCTGGTAATGTCGTTATGGAAAGGAATCAATCACAGTGATATCTAATCACTCTTAAATACCAAATATATGTAAAGGAATCAATGTTTGATAACATAAGGTAATATTTATGTAATGAACTAATCACATGTCTATAATATCTATCTTTGTTATTAAAGGGTAATTATTATTAAATGAAGTAGTCCTCATCCGTACCCAAATCTCCCATCAATCAAAAGGATACCTCACCGATTTTTTATAGTTCCATTGGTTTCACGGAAAATTTATTCCTAATTC
>NC_041384.1:617680133-617711052 GCF_002162155.2 Triticum dicoccoides | reverse complement strand
TCTCTCTCTCCAGCGGTCGATTCCCCTCCACGTAGGGATCCTCTATGGAATGAGGTTGCGCCTTCACAGCTCGATTCCTCATCTCCCCTTGACAAGGGTTTCTATATCAAGCTGCCTGCACCATGATGCACACCTACCTATGGATGTCACCCTTCTTCCACCATGATGAGTGAATCTAACCCCCAACAGCAACATGTGTCTGCTATGCGGTAACTCGAGGACCAGGCAACGCTCTCCCCAATGATTTAAAGTTGTCTACCTTGCAGCACCGGCTCGATTCGGCTCCTCTAGACTTGGTCCTTCTGTTGTTGATGTGTCGCAGGAGCCTCCACGAAGGCGGCCAATGAATTTGAAATTTGATGTATGATGGTAATAGAATTGTTATCGATTTTCTTTGTGTTTCTTGAAATTAAATGGTTTGTCATAGAATGTGATATTTCATAATGATGCTTGTTGAACGGCGAGCAATAATAAAAATGGAGAATAGCTACTGGAGATTCCTCGCGGTGGTTGCGGCCATAGCGGCATCACGAAGCAGCGGGTGGTGATATCGACGACCGCAACATCTGGGACTGGTAGGTGGTGGTGGCCCTGGGCCAGTGCATGGGTGGAGATGCTCCTCACAGCTGACATCTGGATCCGCTCCATTTAGCCGTGCACGAGCTTCTCGACTGTTCCTCGTGACGGAGGTGGCGACCGCAGCGTCGCGGAGCGAAGGGTGGTGGCGTTCCAGGTCCTACGCGCGGGCGGGCGTGCTTTTTAAGAGGGTCTGTTTTTTCTAAAGAAAAAGAATTTTATTCTTTTCTTTCTATACAAGATTTTGCACCTTCATAGAGTATATGTTTCATTTTAGTTAGTTGTGAGTGGTTTGCTTAAGTTTTCTTTGAACTAATTGAATTCCATCCAAGAAAGGCCATCATGTCTCTCTTGTATTATTTATGAGATTACATCGAAGAAAGGGATTCATCAACCCAATATGATATTTCTTATAATTGAAACAAAATACATCCAACTCTTGCATCATATGATTTGCTTCTCTTTGAAAGTGTTTTCATTTGGCCTTCCTATTTGATCGTCAAGACTTAAGCATGCTAGAGAAACATTGGAGCTATATATTGTTATATTGATTCATCAAAAGCCATAAAAGCCTCAGAAACACATGTTTAAAAGCCTTTGTGGCTTTTTGACCAAAATAAAAAGGCTGCAAATCACCTGCACTCATCCAAAAAAAAAACTGCAAAAATAAAAACAAAAGCCTAAACAAACCAGGCCTAACTAGTGACTGAATGGTACAAATTCGTTACGCGTGGTCAAATACTTGGGGAGAAGGCAAGAACGAGAAACTCCGTTCACGTGCCATTGTGTCCGGTGGCTGGTGGCCCTGCAAATGTGAAGCCTCGAGGCTTTGCTTCCCTCCGGCCGCCGTCTCACACGTGTCCGCCGTCGAGCCGCGGTGGCAATCGATCGCCAGGCTGCGCCGGACAGGGTCACCCACGCTCACATGGACTCGTGTGCACAGTAGTGATATGGGTGGGACTCGCGTTTAGTGCTTCGAAGCGTACAGTAGGCAGGCACCAGAATAAGATCACGTGCTGTTTTGTTGTCTTCGCTGGCCTTTTTAATTCAGAGTTTCAGCTTCCTGGCCTTTTTGATAAGAACGAAACAACACAGCTGTATAAATAATAAAATAAACATGTTAAGAAAAAGGTCGTGGTGATTAAAAGGCGCACCTTCTTGCTGTTTATCAACGACCAGCAAAGCATGCATGCTTGTTAAATCGAAAGTATAAAATCTTCTTACTTTTCTTCAAATCAGATGTATATAGAGAATCTTTAGTATACTTGTTCATCCATTTCAATTAGTACATAGTTTATATTGAAATATTCAAAACATCTTATATTTATGAATGGAGGGAGTACCACTTATCAAGTTTTTCATTAGCTCACGCACACGGTGGCCGCTCGTGCACTGCACCCAGCGTGCTAGGTTTCTCCTGCCTCCTACCGGCGCCGCTGTTGGTCTACCTCGTCTCCTGTGGTCTTAGGATTATGCGGGCACGGTGGATCCCAGCCCTTGCTGGCTGGAGGGCTCTTTTTTTCTACTTTTATAGTTTTGTTAGAGTTTGTGTCCTGCTTAGAGATGCGAGTCGGCGGCAGCTCTCTGTAGATCGAATAAGGTCCTCCCTGCCTAACCATCACCCCGGTGGTGTTTCTGGCATTATCGGAGGATGTGTGGAGGTTTGTCTTCGGCGGATCTTGTGGGATTCGGTCGGCGTTTGTCTTCGATGTATCCATGTGGACCCGGTTTTCGTTCGTTTGTGTTTATGTGTCTACAGGTTGGATCTTTTCAATCTACACTTCTCTTCATCAGTGGCGGTTGTTTTTCTGGTGCTAGTACTGTGGGGCATTAGCACGATGATTTACCGCCTGTCTACTACAAGAAGGTTTGTTTGGCTCTGATGAGAGAGAAGAGATGACGGCGGCGCACCATCGGCTCGCTTCAGTGTTTGTAACCATCACTAGGTTGTCTACAAATCTAGATGTAATTTTTACTTTTTGTATTATTTCTACTACCTTAACAATTAATGAATAGATCAAAAAATTTTCTCGCAAAAAAAGTTTTTCATTACCTTGGACGGTAGTTTCATGTGATAGAACAAACCTATCAGGGTACAAATACTAGACTTGGACTTGTGTTTGTATTTTCTTGTATTAATTTCAGACTTTCGGCAATGTTCTTTCAGCGAGTGTAGATGTCCCTGTTGACTACGAGATGCATGTGCTGACATTGGGCGTGTTTGGTTGCCTGGGTAGCTTTTGCCTGCATCGTATGGCGGATCCCGACTCAGCGTGGCCTTGATGGGCTGCTGCAAGGATTAGCCGAGATGACTGTTTGGTGAACTTGTATGATATGGCTGTATGAGCTACAGGTTCTTCTAGATGAGGGATCAAATCAGTGCGGAACGGGAAGCACACGCTAGGGCGGAGCAGAACCGGAAGCAGCTTGGAGGTGGGCGTGAGGGCCGGTGGTGGAGTATGTGGAGGCTGAGCTCACCTCACCATGCTTGGTGGCGGCGAGTAAGATGGAGAGCCTGGAGTTGGGCGTAAGGGTCAATGGCGGACGGAGAGCGGCTGCGGCGTTGGCGCATCGCGAGCAGGAGCACGGGCGGGATGTGCGGCGTGGTGAGTAGCGTATCCGTGGGTCGGAGAGCGGTGCGGCGGCCGAGGACAAGAGCGGATTGGCGCGGTCGGCATCAGAGGATGTGGAGAAGGGCGGGGCGGCGCTTGATGGGGGGCGACGACGGCACTTGATGTAGGGCGACGGCGACGCTTGATGGAAGGCGAACGGAGATGGCGGCGATGCTTGACGAGATTCTCTGGTGAAGATGTTGGGAGCCGGCGGCGGCGCTTGATAGCGAAGGGATGAGAAGGAAGAGGGAAAAAAGGTAACGACTGAGCCTGCACGCGAGATATGCAAGAAACCTGCATTTTCGCTCAGCCTGGTTGCGAGGCACTTTTTGCATCCATCGGGCCAGGCCCGGTTAGGCATGCAGGGTACCAAACATCCGGTATTTTGCATCGTGGGTGCGAGCCAGATGCAACACAAGAAACCAAACACGCCCATCTCAAGATGACGGCTCGGTATCTCGGAGGTCCTTAGGCCTTCCACTATGTGTTAGGTGCCAAAACTCTGAAAAGTTTACCACATACACATCTATGTCAGATACAAAATATTTAGCACCGCTCACACCATGTTGAGAAGTTAGCATCGATTGAAGCTTGGACCCACATACATAAAATAGTATAAACCAGACCAAGACACCCACTGCCAGCGTCTCTCCTTCCTGGCTCACTGCCCTCCTTCCTGACTCACTGCAGTACGACGCCCTTACTTTATTTGCTCGATGGATTTGGCTTCGGAGCAAGTAGATGCTACGGTGCCCATGAATTTTTATTTGACATCCGCTTGACAATGTAGGGCATCGGTGCCAAATATCAAAAAACAAATTTGGCATCACTTTTGGCCTACATAGTGGAAGGCCTTATAGGAATAGAAAGAGTGTATTTGCGCGTATATGAACATCTGTGATTGTACTGTGTTAGAAAAAATTCAACATTTTCATTACCGTTTCTTTTAGAAAGCATGCATTTTTCTTTGTTGAGAAATAAAAAAGTATACGGTCTTTCTTGTTTTTAGATTTGACACTTTACAGTAGACATCTACTCTGTTAGGTGCTCACAGTGTACACCAGGGGCAGCCATACCCAACAACTAGAAGCGTAGTCCATTTGTTTTGGTCTTTCACCGTGCCAATCTAGCTATGATCCGACTTAGCAATCGCACAGCTACTACTTAAATGTCACAAGAGCAGCGAAAATAGTTCTTAGTTCAGAATAAACCGGAGAATGAAATTCAGCCGTTCAACACCGCGGGACTTCGGCGGCATGCATCTTTCAAATGCAGAGGTCACGGATGAACCTGTTTAAAAAAAAGGAAATGTTAACGCCCACACGTGTGGGTGTTTGCACATCGCCCACACGTCTTCATCATCACTCATTTTGCCACGTATGAATAGATGACATTAGCAGAATTTTTTTTGGTTTTCGGCTTAAAAATGTTGTATTTCCTAAATAAAAAAGTGAACTAAAAATCCGTTTTCACCATTAAATCCGTCTCGACGAGATCTTTAAAACTAGACCCCATTTTGATATGTTTCGACGAAAAAAAAATTTGCCAGAAGTTGCCACGATGTTTACACTGCAGTTGCCATAGGGCTTAAACTAAAGTTGCCATGTGGCAATTTTAGTTTGTAGATCATGGCAATTTTAGTATTTTGATGATGGCAACTCCAATACTTTGATCATGAAAATTATTTTTTGTATGAACCATGGCAATTTTACGTGTATGTATCATGGCAATTTTAGTTTATGGTTCATGTCAAGTCTAGTTTCTTAATTCCCCGTTTTATAAATGTCAAAATTTACTTTTAAATGTAGAAGAAAATAGCTGAAACATATCATGGCAACTTCAGTGTAAACATCATGGCAATTCATATGCAATAGACATGGCAACTTTTAATTCAAAAAAAATTTCATCAAAACATATCAACATGGGATCTAGTTTCGAAGATTTCATCGCGAGAGATTTAATGGTGAAAACGGATTTTCAATCGGATTTTTCGTTTAAGAGATAAAACATTTTAAAAACTGAAAATTCAAAAAGATTTCTACATGCATGCGATGACGTGGCAATCTGTTTACATTAAAAACGTGTGGTGCGTTTCTCTTCCTGCCACACGTGTGGCAATTAGCATGACACAAAAAAACACACGAGGGGACTGACGATGGATCTCCGCTGATAGCACCTAACGAAACGAGCAGGTACGTCATCACATGACACTACGGTCAGGCCACTGCAATTGCACGGTCCACGAGCGCACCCCACTCGTCCGCGCGTTCCTGAAAATCTTTCCCGGAAGCCATCCCACCCGCTCGTTCGTCCCCAGCCTCCTCCCGTCCATTTCCAAGTTGGCGGGTCGTCCTCCGCCTCGCACGGTACAAAAAATATCTCGACCAGCGGGCCGCGGTTACCAAGGAACGGCTACGAGGGCGTGCGAGAGGGGGCCCGATGGGCGCCATGTTCCCATCGGCCGTCGTACGCATCGCCCCTGTCCGTAGATCGCATCGCGGAATCGGTTGGTCCTTCTCCTCCGAGGGGAACTGGACGGTCGAAAATGGGCACGCCTTCACGAGGACCACCGGTTCCTACGATCGCGGCCGGGCCACCCCCGGCCGGCGAGCGACAGAGACCGACGGCGGAAAATATGCGCCGCCGGCTAGCTCCCAAACCAGGGCGTGCAAGTTGGATCGCCATCGCCGGTGCACTCGGGAGTGACAAGTTGGATCTTCCCTCGTTGTTGATGGAGATGCGTGACTGTTTTCCTCCTCTACGCTGTTTGTACCGGTGCGTAGACAGACATACAGATACACTGTCTCTGTACTCTACAGGAAGCTGCCTGCCAGTTTCTGCGGCGCATGTAGATTGTAGAAGGCAGGGGTGAATTTAAGGACAAATGGTTCACTTCTAATTCCGTGATGAAAATGAAAGAAAGGAACAGAAGAAGCATATGTCCCTCGCTGCAAGTTGGCGTGCGTCGGTACTGCATGAAGTTACTTTCCTTTTCGTTCTCGTGTGATTCCAGGTGCACCATTTTCATCTATTTTCATGTGATTTTCAACTGTTTTCCTCTTTTCTCTTTTTTGTGCGGTGAACAACAATTTCACCACGGCGGAAGAAATTTCTTCTGTATGTGCCTCAGGTTAGTAAATGTATGTTCTGCTAACTATCTGCCTCCCTATGGTTTACGGTACACTGACCAGATCTACAAGTCTGCCAAGTGCCAAAGAAACCAGTAGGCAACTACCATTCAATCTTTCCCCTCGGTTCCTAAATATACGTCTTTTTAAAGATTTCACTAGTATAGATTCACTCATTCTGTTTCATAGTCTATAGTGAAATCCTTAAAAGGACTTATATTTAGAAAAAAAGAGAATACAAGGTACGTAATGGAATTTACGTCCAACATTTTGGGACAATGGGGTGGATGAATCTACTTGAGGAAATTTAGGGACAAGTCCCACACTGTGTGGTCACTGAGATTTTTGGTCCCGTTCCAATATTCAACCTACAGATCACACCTTGTGATAATGTGTGGCTTGAGAGGCTTCTACAGATTTCGATTCTTGCCATCATGCCCCACTCTTTTTGTCAGTTACACTAGACAGTGAAATAGCATCAACCTGGTAGATATCAAGGAAATCTCCAAAGATCCACTTGCCCTCCTGCCGAATCAAAATCTGTCAATTCCAGGCTTCTTGCAGCTTAAATGTCCTTCAGTTAAGAAATACTGATTTCAATGCTCATCACCCTCGATAAATCTTTTACTAAACGGATACTGCTTTGCTTTGCACTTCATTCCCCTTTACTTCTTCCGTACAAAGTTGAATCATCTATTTTGAAACGGAGGGAATACATAGTTACTTAGTTTCAATAACCATCGACAAGTATGAGCCTTTTTCCTGCAATCCAGGAAACAGATGTTATAGAGCCGTAGAGCGACCACATCTTGGATGCAAAATGAGAACGAATGAACGAACCTCGATCAACTGGCATATCAGCACCTGTATCTCACGACATGGACCGCAGTACCCGTGTTTCTCCTCCGTTCAGCCCAAGATTTTTCTCGCCCGCGATGGCGACGTCCAGCGTGGTGAGTCCATGACCGGCTCACGTTAGGTAGCCATGCTTCGTTAAACGACAGCAGTGTCGCTCTAAGGCGTGACTAACAGTAGTTCACTTGTCGCTTCTCACGTGTACGTAGACTAGGACTGAATTTCAAGTTGCATCGTTGGCGTTATTTCGACCAGAAACATGGGAAGCTTTTAGTACATAGGATTTAGGGTTTAGGGTGAACTTCGATGTGATTCGATCGAGTAGACGGTAGCTGTTTTACATGGACCTCCTCAGTTTTCTCATGGAAATATTTTTTTTAAACAAAGGCTCACGGAGAGCCCGGCTTTGAATTAACAAAGTCATCAACCGGCTAGGAATTACAGACACTCAACAGACCACATCGGCCCAATGATAGGAAGCACTCTAGAAAGCTTACAACTTGTAGCGACCAGACCTCAAACGGTTCAATCTCTGTGCTTCGGTGTCATCCCTGGACCAGTAATGCTGACACCACACAATACTTGAAGGATTTATAACAGAGTAGCAATCACACACTTATTACATCGAGGATCTCAAAAGAGAACTTATTACAATAAATATGGCTTAAGGCCATATAATAACGTTAACAGCGGAAGGCTTGGAAGATAAGTGAGTCCATCAACTCCAATGCCATCACTGAGTATAGAACCACGACCTAAAACTCCTTAATCGTCGTCTGAAAAGTCTGCAACATTAACGTTGCAGCCCGAAACGGGTCAGCACATGGAATATGCTGGCAATGTAACACATAGAGAGTAATAGAATGAAACAGCTATACTATATGCATATTTGGCTGGTGGAAAGCTCTATGGTTATAGTTTTGCGTAAAGCCAATTTTTCCCTACTGCAAAGGAATAAATTTTATTTAACTATCATGGTAATTGTTAAACATTGAGAATGGTTGACAGCATTCTCAATCCCAATTAAACATCATCATTAAAACTCAACAATTAATTTTAGAGTAACATGATGAGATTCACATGATAATTCAGGTATTAGATACTCAAGATGTCCATAACCGGGGACACGGCTAACCATGATTAGTTTATACACTCTGCAGAGGTTTGCGCACTTTTCCCCGCAAGACTCGATCTCCTCCGTTGGTTTTCTCGCACTGCATGGTGTTTGAGAAACGGATGACCGAGACATAGTATTTCAGAAGCGCTAGCACCTTACGAACGGGTAGACCGTACCAACCTACATCCCCTACATCTGTTAGTCTACCACTGTAAGAGTTCGCATGACTTAGTCAACTATGCTAGAGCCCATAGTAGCTTGTGGCTGCACACGGAAGTTTTTAGTATGAATAATCTCATGATCCCTTTGAGCCTGGGTGACGGTCCAAAAAAAACAGGCAATCGCTGGAATACCCAGATGCCTCAATCCACCCAGATGTGTGTTTAGGTTGCCACCTTAAATAAACCATTAATTAACAAAGCTCACATCTGTCATGGATACACTCACCCAATCCACGTCTACTAGCATAGCATAGCAATAATAAGCAAACATAGAGTAACTCCCAAAGGTTTGATAATAAACAGGTAATAGGTTCTACCTCAACTACTCCCCAAACCCACAATTTAATTAGATCCTAATCATGCAATGTGTGAGGATTGATCTAATGCAATAAAACTGGGTAGTAGGAGGTATGATCAAAGTGTTACTTGCCTTGCTGATGATCCAGGAAACCTAGCGATTCGAAGTAGCAAGCGGCGCACTCCGGCTACTCTATCGCAAACAAACAAGCACACAATAAGTACTCAACTAATGCACGGGTAAAACTCGAACAAGAGAACTAACCAGAAAGTTCAACTTAAGAACTCCGGTTGGCAAAAAGAATCAAAACAAGCGAAGAAACAAAAGACAAATGGCAAGAGAAACAAGCTTCGTTTACTATTCTGGGTCTAAGGCAATTTTTTACAGTGGCAAAAACTCGTTTGAGTTGGTTAAATGGAAAGAGGGTTTCGAGACGAAACTCCAGGCGCTTGAATCGCCTGATTTCGATAAACGAGCGAAAAGTTAAACTAGAACGAACATCGGCTCAGAAATCGCGATCAGAAAAACCGCGGATTTAATCCGAGAAAAAGAAAATTGACGAACAGTTAACGAACGAACGTTCGTTAACAGAAACTAAACAAAAACGCGTTCGTAAAAACGAACGGACGAATGGGCGCTCGCTAAATAAATAAACCGAAAAAAACCGATCTATTTATTAAAAAAACGAAACTAGGGTTTAAAAAAACAAATCGGTTTTTTTCCCAAAAACCGGCCGGCGACTACCTCGGCGGCGGCGACTCTCCAGCGGGGCTCCGGCTCTGGCGGGGTGAGGAGAGGGCGGCGGGGCAACGGCTCCGGGCGGCGCGGGGCGGCGTGCGGCAGCGGCGGCGGGCTACGGTGCGGGGCGGCGGGGTGAGGAGAGGGCGACGGCGGGGCGGCTATTTAAGAGGGGGGGTTGACTTGGGGGAGGGGGCGACGGCGGCGGCTCCGGCTCGGACTCCTCCTCGAGTCCGGTGGGAAGGCGGCGGCGGCTGGGCCGGCCTGGCTCGGCTGGGCCCTTGGCCGAGTCGGCCGCGGGTCTCTTTTTTTCAAACAATTTCGCTACGCCTAAAAAAACTAGAAAAAATAAATAAAAATCTAAAAAATGCCAAAACAAATTTTCTCCGTCTAAATAAAATATTTAGAACAGGATGACCATTTTTTTGGCTCTAAATGCAATTTTTGAAAACATGCAATTTTTTCTAAATTCGAATAAAATAGCAAATAAAACCAAAATAAAATCTTATATGATTTTTTTATTAAATCCTCAATATTTCTTTATTTTGGGAAAGTTATTTTATTCCCTCTCTCATATTTTTATAATAGAAATAATTGAAGATAAAATAAATAAAATCAAATGATTCTATCTTCAAAATTTGAGAAAAACTCAAATATGAAAAAATAACGAAATCCCCAACTCTCTCCGAGGGTCCTTGAGTTGCGTAGAATTTCTAGGATCAACCAGAAAAGCAATAAAATATGATATGCAATGATGATCTAATGTATAACATTCCAAATTGAAAATTTGGGATGTTACACAACTCAACGCAGCGCACAAGCACGAAAGGAAAAATAAAACAGAGCCCATTGCTTGCACTAGCCGAAGACAACAACAAAACGGGTACCAAGGGTAGCGACCGACAAGAGCAGGATGAGGACCTGCTAGTCCAGAGTGTGGGCGTGAACTGGGCTAACTCCCAGGAGGAAGAAATCCAAGCATCTTCCTCCTCTCACGCCGCAGAGGGACCCTTCCCTCTCACCTTGGATCGAAATACGTCGAACCAACGGACCTGAGAAGCGCTCACCCTAGAGCAGAAGAGATGCCGACCTCGAGACTTGGATCAACCGCACAACACAACCCCTTGGACAATGCACCATACTGCCGCAACTTAGGACACCAGTAAACTGCAGGCCATTGGGAGCAGCTACTGAAGAAAGGCCAGCAAATCAAGGAAGACCGCAGAACGTCGAGGAGCAAGGCCCGTCGGCCATTGAAGAAGAGAACCGGAAGCCCAAAGTCAGAGACGTGTTGCTAATGCTGGGAAGGCGAACGCTATCCCCTACCGCCGGATCGAAGGCGCCGCACCGCCAGCCTTGAGCCAAACACGCCACAACCAGTTGGGCACCACCCTTGATGGGAACGGAGACAATGCCAGCCATGCAAATCCTGACGGAACCGCTGCCACCCAAATCTCGGACCTTTGACACACCTCACCCGAACACGAACCCTACCCAGGCGGCACCTCCAAGGAGGAGCACGACATGAAATGCACGATTATCGCCCAATCCTAGCCAGATTTTGGGCTTTCACCCGGGAGGGGGGACGAGGGTGGAGAGGGAAGGACCTAGACTACACCTCCAAGGAGGAAGAACGACGCCAATGGCGTCGTTGTCGCCTGGCCGGTCAAGCTGACCAACGGGTTCCCGCAGTCCCAAGCCTCACCACCAAGCACACACCAGCTCCAGATCCGTCGCTCGCGAGACACTAGCAGCTGGAGATGGCGGTGCAGAGGGAGACAGACCTCAGATCTGGCGAGGAGGGGGAACTCCGCGCCCCAACCAGCCCCCGTCGGCGGCTCAGCACTAGCATGGTCGAGCAAGCCGGCCAGAATCACCCACAATCGGCTCCAGCCAAGAGGACGTCGTTGCCTCGCCAAGAAGGGCCACCGCCAGGAACGGAGCGCTAGAGGCCTTGCCGCCACCTCCCCCGGCGTCCACGGGATATTTCCCGGTGAGATCCTAAGGTGGCGGCAAGGGAGAGCGGGGGAAGGGGGCGGCGACAGGGAGGAACCCTACTCGTCACCCGTGTCACCCAGGCTGACGACGCGGGGGCCAGGGGAGTGTTTTCCAAACTGCTTCCTGTGATATTGGAGCTAGTCAGAGTACTAGAGCTAGCGGTGATTCTCATGGAAACATATATGAGGTATATGATTAGGAACCTGCTTAATGATTAATTTGACACTGATTGAAGGTAGAGGGTTACTATTTTTTTGAAAAGGAGGATGACCCCCGGCCCCTGCATCAGGACGATGCATACAAATATTTTATTAATTCTGCACCAAGACCTTACAAAGTAATATATTAATAAGTCTGAAGTCACCATATTGACAACAGTTGTCGCTACTCCTATCCACTTGATGAGGGGATGCATATTGTCAGGCCACATATACAAACCTCACACCAAAGTCCAACATATTTTTTAGAGGAAAGGCAGAAACCCAACTTTATAAATAAAGCCATAAGGCAAGGTAGCAAGACAGCACAACCAGAACAACCAAACATCATCCAAAACACCGCGCAACATAAGACCGGCCAACAAGCTGTTGGGGAACGCAGTAATTTCAAAAAATTTCCTACGCACACGCAAGATCATGGTGATGCATAGCAATGAGAGGGGAGAGTGTTGTCTACGTACCTACGCAGACCAACTACGGAAGCGTTGACGCAACATAGAGGAAGTAGTCGTACGTCTTCCCGATCCGACCGATCCAAGCACCGTAACTCCGGCACCTCCGAGTTCTTAGCACACGTACAGCTCGATGACGATCCCCGGGCTCCGATCCAGCAAAGCGTCGGGGAGGAGTTCCGTCAGCACGACGGTGTGGTGACGATCTTGATGTTCTACCGTCGCAGGGCTTCGCCTAAGCACCGCTACAATATAATCGAGGTGGAATATGGTGGCAGGGGGCACCGCACACGGCTAAGAAACATTCTCAAGGATCAACTTGTGTGTTCTAGGGTGCCTCCTGCCTCCGTATATAAAGGAGCCAAGGGGGAGGGGGCGGCCGGCCAAGGAGGGCGCACCAAGGGAGTCCTACTCCCTCTGGGAGTAGGATCACCCCCCCCAATCCTAGTTGGAATAGGATTCCTCGAGGGGGGAAAGAGAGAGAGGGGGCCGGCCACCTCTCCTTGTCCTAATAGGACTAGGGGAGGGGGGAGGCACGCGGCCCACCTTGGGCTGCCCCTTTCTCCTTTCCACTAAAGCCCACTAAGGCCCATATAGCTCCCGGGGGGGGTTCCGGTAACCTCCCGGTACTCCGGTAAAATCCCGATTTCACCCGGAACACTTCCGATATCCAAACATAGGATTCCAATATATCAATCTTTATGTCTCGACCATTTCGACACTCCTCGTCATGTCCATGATCACATCCGAGACTCCGAACAATCTTCGGTACATCAAAATGCATAAACTCATAATAACTGTCATCGTAACGTTAAGCGTGCGGACCCTACGGTTCGAGAACAATGTAGACATGACCGAGACACGTCTCCGGTCAATAACCAATAGCGGGACCTGGATGCCCATATTGGCTCCTACATATTCTACGAAGATCTTTATCGGTCAGACCGCATAACAACATACGTTGTTCCCTTTGTCATCGGTATGTTACTTGCCCGAGATTCGATCGTCGGTATCCAATACCTAGTTCAATCTTGTTACCGGCAAGTCTCTTTACTCGTTCCGTAATACATCATCCCGCAACTAACTCATTAGTTGCAATGCTTGCAAGGCTTATGTGATGTGCATTACCGAGAGGGCCCAGAGATACCTCTCCGACAACCGGAGTGACAAATCCAATTCTCGAAATACGCCAACCCAACATCTACCATTGGAGACACCTGTAAAGCTCCTTTATAATCGCCTAGTTACGTTGTGACGTTTGGTAGCACACAAAGTGTTCCTTCGGCAAACGGGAGTTGCATAATCTCATAGTCATAGGAACATGTATAAGTCATGAAGAAAGCAATAGCAACATACTAAACGATCGGGTGCTAAGCTAATGGAATGGGTCATGTCAATCAGATCATTCAACTAATGATGTGACCTTGTTAATTAAATAACAACACTTTGTTCATGGTTAGGAAACATAACCATCTTTGATTAACGAGCTAGTCAAGTAGAGGCATACTAGTGACACTCTGTTTGTCTGTGTATTCACACATGTATTATGTTTCCGGTTAATACAATTCTAGCATGAATAATAAACATTTATCATGATATAAGGAAATAAATAATAACTTTATTATTGCCTCTAGGTCATATTTCCTTCAGTCTCCCACTTGCACTAGAGTCAATAATCTAGATTACACAGTAATGATTCTAACACCCATGGAGCCTTGGTGCTGATCATGTTTTGCTTGTGGAAGAGGCTTAGTCAACGGATCTGCAACATTCAGATCCGTATGTATCTTGCAAATCTCTATGTCTCCCACCTGGACTAGATCCTGGATGGAATTGAAGCGTCTCTTGATGTGCTTGGTTCTCTTGTGAAATCTGGATTCCTTTGCCAAGGCAATTGCACCAGTATTGTCACAAAAGATTTTCATTGGACCCGATGCACTAGGTATGACACCTAGATCGGATATGAAATCCTTCATCCAGACTCCTTCGTTCGCTGCTTCCGAAGCAGCTATGTACTCTGCTTCACATGTAGATCCCGCTACGATGCTTTGTTTAGAACTGCACCAACTGACAGCTCCACCGTTTAATGTAAACACGTATCCGGTTTGTGATTTAGAATCGTCCGGATCAGTGTCAAAGCTTGTATCAACGTAACCTCTTACGGTGAGCTCTTTGTCACCTCCATATACGAGAAACATATCCTTAGTCCTTTTCAGGTATTTCAGGATGTTCTTGACCGCTGTCCAGTGATCCACTCCTGGATTACTTTGGTACCTGAAGGAAATATGCCCTAGAGGCAATAATAAAGTTATTATTTATTTCCTTATAATCATGATAAATGTTTATTTTTCATGCTAGAATTGTATTTACCGGAAACATAATACATGTGTGAATACATAGACAAACAAAGTGTCACTAGTATGCCTCTACTTGACTAGCTCGTTAATCAAAGATGGTTATGTTTCCTAACCATGAACAATGAGTTGTTATTTGATTAACGAGGTCACATCATTAGTAGAATGATCTGATTGACATGACCCATTCCATTAGCTTAGCACCCGATCGTTTAGTATGTTGCTATTGCTTTCTTCATGACTTATACATGTTCCTATGACTATGAGATTATGCAACTCCCGTTTACCGGAGGAACACTTTGGGTACTACCAAACGTCACAACGTAACTGGGTGATTATAAAGGAGTACTACAGGTGTCTCCAATGGTCGATGTTGGGTTGGCGTATTTCGAGATTAGGATTTGTCACTCCGATTGTCGGAGAGGTATCTCTGGGCCCTCTCGGTAATACACATCACATAAGCCTTGCAAGCATTACAACAAATATGTTAGTTGTGAGATGATGTATTACGGAACGAGTAAAGAGACTTGCCAGTAACGAGATTGAACTAGGTATTGGATACCGACGATCGAATCTCGGGCAAGTAACATACCGACGACAAAGGGAACAACGTATGTTGTTATGCGGTCTGACCGATAAAGATCTTCGTAGAATATGTAGGAGCCAATATGGGCATCCAGGTCCCGCTGTTGGTTATTGACCGGAGACGTGTCTCGGTCATGTCTACATTGTTCTCGAACCCGTAGGGTCCGCACGCTTAAGGTTACGATGACAGTTATATTATGGGTTTATGCATTTTGATGTACCGAAGGTTGTTCGGAGTCCCGGATGTGATCACGGACATGACGAGGAGTCTCGAAATGGTCGAGACGTAAAGATTGATATATTGGAAGCCTATATTTGGATATCGGAAGTGTTCCGGGTGAAATCGGGATTTTACCGGAATACCGGGAGGGTTACCGGAACCCCCCGGGAGCTATTTGGGCCATAGTGGGCCTTAGTGGAAAAGAGAAGGGGCTGCCCTAGTTGGGCTGCGCCCCCCCTTCCTCTAGTCCTATTAGGACTAGGAGAGGTGGCCGGCCCCCTCCTCCACTTTTCCCCTCCGAGGAATCCTAGTTGGACTAGGATTGGAGGGGGAATCCTACTCCCAGAGGGAGTAGGACTCTCCTGCGCCTCCCCCCCTTGGCCGGCCAGCCTCCCCTCCTCTCCTCCTTTATATACGGAGGCAGGGGCACCTCTAAACACACAAGTTGACACAAGTTGATCCACGTGATCGATTCCTTAGCCGTGTGCGGTGCCCCCTGCCACCATATTCCTCGATAATACTGTAGCGGAGTTTAGGCGAAGCCCTGGTGCTGTAGTTCATCAAGATCGTCACCACGCCGTCGTGCTGACAAAACTCTTCCCCGACACTTTGCTGGATCGGAGTCCGGGGATCGTCATCGAGCTGAACGTGTGCTCGAACTCGGAGGTGCCGTAGTTTCGGTGCTTGATCGGTTGGATCGAGAAGACGTACGACTACTTCCTCTACGTCGTGTCATCGCTTCCGCAGTCGGTCTGCGTTGGGTACGTAGACAATACTCTCCCCTCGTTGCTTTGCATCACATGATCCTGTGTGTGCATAGGAAATTTTTTGAAATTACTACGAAACCCAACAGTGGCATCCGAGCCTAGGTTATTGATGTTGATGTTATATGCACGAGTAGAACACAAGTGAGTTGTGGACGATACAAGTCATACTGCCTACCAGCATGTCACATTTTGGTTCGGCGGTATTGTTGGACGAGACGACCCAGACCAACCTTACGCGTACGCTTACGCGAGACCGGTTCCCTCGACGTGCTTTGCACAGAGATGGCTTGCGGGCGACTGTCTCTCCAACTTTAGTTGAACCAAGTATGGCTACGCCCGGTCCTTGCGAAGGTTAAAACGGAGTCTATTTGACAAACTATCGTTGTGGTTTTGATGCGTAGGTGAGATTGGTTCTTACTTAAGCCCGTAGCAGCCACGTAAAACATGCAACAACAAAGTAGAGGACGTCTAACTTGTTTTTGCAGGGCATGTTGTGATGTGATATGGTCAAGGCATGATGCTGAATTTTATTGTATGAGATGATCATGTTTTGTAACCAAGTTATCGGCAACTGCCAGGAGCCATATGGTTGTCGCTTTATTGTATGCAATGCAATCGCGATGTAATGCTTTACTTTATTACTAAACGGTAGTGATAGTCGTGAAAGCATAAGATTGGCGAGACGACAACGATGCTACGATGGAGATCAAGGTGTCGCGCCGGTGACGATGGTGATCATGACGGTGCTTCGGAGATGGAGATCACAAGCACAAGATGATGATGACCATATCATATCACTTATATTGATTGCATGTGATGTTTATCTTTTTATGCATCTTATCTTGCTTTGATTGACGGTAGCATTATAAGATGATCTCTCACTAAATTATCAAGAAGTGTTCTCCCTGAGTATGCACCGTTGCCAAAGTTCGTCGTGCCCAGACACCACGTGATGATCGGGTGTGATAAGCTCTACGTCCATCTACAACGGGTGCAAGCCAGTTTTGCACACGCAGAATACTCACGTTAAACTTGACGAGCCTAGCATATGCAGATATGGCCTCGGAACACGAAGACCGAAAGGTCGAGCGTGAATCATATAGTAGATATGATCAACATAACGATGTTCACCATTGAAAACTACTCCATCTCACGTGATGATCGGTCATGGTTTAGTTGATTAGGATCACGTAATCACTTAGAGGATTAGAGGGATGTCTATCTAAGTGGGAGTTCTTAAATAATATGATTAATTGAACTTAAATTTATCATGAACTTAGTACCTGATAGTATCTTGCTTGTTTATGTTGATTGTAGATAGATGGCTCGTGCTGTTGTTCCGTTGAATTTTAATGCGTTCCTTGAGAAAGCAAAGTTGAAAGATGATGGTAGCAATTACACGGACTGGGTCCGTAACTTGAGGATTATCCTCATTGCTGCACAGAAAAATTACATCCTGGAAGCACCGCTGGGTGCCAGGCCTGCTGCTGGAGCAACGCCAGATGTTATGAACGTCTGGCAGAGCAAAGCTGATGACTACTCGATAGTTCAGTGTGCCATGCTTTACGGCTTAGAATCGGGACTTCAACGACGTTTTGAACGTCATGGAGCATATGAGATGTTCCAGGAGTTGAAGTTAATATTTCAAGCAAATGCCCGAATTGAGAGATATGAAGTCTCCAATAAGTTCTATAGCTGCAAGATGGAGGAGAACAGTTCTGTCAGTGAGCATATACTCAAAATGTCTGGGTATAATAATCACTTGATTCAATTGGGAGTTAATCTTCCGGATGATTGCGTCATTGACAGAATTCTCCAATCACTGCCACCAAGCTACAAGAGCTTTGTGATGAACTATAATATGCAAGGGATGAACAAGACTATTCCCGAGCTCTTCGCAATGCTGAAAGCTGCGGAGGTAGAAATCAAGAAGGAGCATCAAGTGTTGATGGTTAACAAGACCACTAGTTTCAAGAAAAAGGGCAAAGGGAAGAAAAAGGGGAACTTCAAGAAGAACGGCAAGCAAGTTGCTGCTCAAGAGAAGAAACCCAAGTCTGGACCTAAGCCTGAAACTGAGTGCTTCTACTGCAAGCAGACTGGTCACTGGAAGCGGAACTGCCCCAAGTATTTGGCGGATAAGAAGGATGGCAAGGTGAACAAAGGTATATGTGATATACATGTTATTGATGTGTACCTTACTAGAGCTCGCAGTAGCACCTGGGTATTTGATACTGGTTCTGTTGCTAATATTTGCAACTCGAAACAAGGACTACAGAATAAGCGGGCACTGGCAAAGGACGAGGTGACGATGCGCGTGGGAAACGGTTCCAAAGTCGATGTGATCGCGGTCGGCACGCTACCTCTACATCTACCTTCGGGATTAATATTAGACCTAAGTAATTGTTATTTGGTGCCAGCGTTGAGCATGAACATTATATCTGGATCTTGTTTAATGCGAGACGGTTATTCATTTAAATCAGAGAATAACGGTTGTTCTATTTATATGAGTAATATCTTTTATGGTCATGCACCCTTGAAGAGTGGTCTATTCTTATTGAATCTCGATAGTAGTAATACACATATTCATAATGTTGAAGCCAAAAGATGCAGAGTTGATAATGAAAGTGCAACTTATTTGTGGCACTGTCGTTTAGGTCATATCGGTATAAAGCGCATGAAGAAACTCCATGCTGATGGACTTTTGGAACCACTTGATTATGAATCACTTGGTACTTGCGAACCGTGCCTCATGGGCAAGATGACTAAAACACCGTTCTCCGGTACTATGGAGAGAGCAACAGATTTCTTGGAAATCATACATACCGATGTATGTGGCCCGATGAATATTGAGGCTCGTGGTGGATATCGTTATTTTCTCACCTTCACAGATGATTTAAGCAGATATGGGTATATCTACTTAATGAAACATAAGTCTGAAACATTTGAAAAGTTCAAAGAATTTCAGAGTGAAGTTGAAAATCATCGTAACAAGAAAATAAAGTTTCTACGATCTGATCGTGGAGGAGAATATTTGAGTTACGAGTTTGGTGTACATTTGAAAAACTGTGGAATAGTTTCGCAACTCACGCCACCCGGAACACCACAGCATAATGGTGTGTTCGAACGTCGTAATCGTACTTTACTAGATATGGTGCGATCTATGATGTCTCTTACTGATTTACCGCTATCATTTTGGGGATATGCTTTAGAGACGGCCGCATTCACGTTAAATAGGGCACCATCAAAATCCGTTGAGACGACGCCTTATGAACTATGGTTTGGCAAGAAACCAAAGTTGTCGTTTCTTAAAGTTTGGGGCTGCGATGCTTATGTGAAAAAGCTTCAACCTGATAAGCTCGAACCCAAATCGGAGAAATGTGTCTTCATAGGATACCCAAAGGAAACTGTTGGGTACACCTTCTATCACAGATCCGAAGGCAAGACATTCGTTGCTAAGAATGGATCATTTCTAGAGAAGGAGTTTCTCTCGAAAGAAGTGAGTGGGAGGAAAGTAGAACTTGACGAGGTAACTGTACCTGCTCCCTTACTGGAAAGTAGTTCATCACAGAAAACTATTTCAGTGACACCTACACCAGTTAGTGAGGAAGCCAATGATAATGATCATGAAACTTCAGATCAAGATACTACTGAACCTCGTAGATCAAACAGAGTAAGATCCGCACCAGAGTGGTACGGTAATCCTGTTCTGGAGGTCATGCTACTAGATCATGATGAACCTACGAACTATGAAGAAGCGATGGTGAGCCCAAATTCCGCAAAGTGGCTTGAAGCCATGAAATCTGAGATGGGATCCATGTATGAGAACAAAGTATGGACTTTGGTTGACTTGCCCGATGATCGGCAAGCAATTGAGAATAAATGGATTTTTAAGAAGAAGACTGACGCTGATGGTAATGTTACTGTCTACAAAGCTCGACTTGTCGCAAAAGGTTTTTGGCAAGTTCAAGGGATTGACTATGATGAGACCTTCTCACCCGTAGCGATGCTTAAGTCCGTCCGAATCATGTTAGCAATTGCCGCATTTTATGATTATGAAATTTGGCAGATGGATGTCAAAACTGCATTCCTGAATGGATTTCTGGAAGAAGAGTTGTATATGATGCAACCATAAGGTTTTGTCGATCCAAAGGGAGCTAACAAAGTGTGCAAGCTCCAGCGATCCATTTATGGACTGGTGCAAGCCTCTCGGAGTTGGAATAAACGTTTTGATAGTGTGATCAAAGCATTTGGTTTTATACAGACTTTCGGAGAAGCCTGTATTTACAAGAAAGTGAGTGGGAGCTCTGTAGCATTTCTGATATTATATGTGGATGACATATTACTGATTGGAAATGATATAGAATTTCTGGATAGCATAAAGGGATACTTGAATAAAAGTTTTTCAATGAAAGACCTCGGTGAAGCTGCTTACATATTAGGCATTAAGATCTATAGAGATAGATCAAGACGCTTAATTGGACTTTCACAAAGCACATACCTTGACAAAATTTTGAAGAAGTTCAAAATGGATCAAGCGAAGAAAGGGTTCTTGCCTGTGTTACAAGGTGTGAAATTGAGTAAGACTCAATGCCCGACCACTGCAGAAGATAGAGAGAATATGAAAGATGTTCCCTATGCATCAGCCATAGGATCTATCATGTATGCAATGCTGTGTACCAGACCTGATGTGTGCCTTGCTATAAGTTTAGCAGGGAGGTACCAAAGTAATCCAGGAGTGGATCACTGGACAGCGGTCAAGAACATCCTGAAATACCTGAAAAGGACTAAGGATATGTTTCTCGTATTTGGAGGTGACAAAGAGCTCACCGTAAAAGGTTACGTTGATGCAAGCTTTGACACTGATCCGGACGATTCTAAATCGCAAACCCGATACGTGTTTACATTAAACGGTGGAGCTGTCAGTTGGTGCAGTTCTAAACAAAGCGTTGTAGCGGGATCTACATGTGAAGCGGAATACATAGCTGCTTCGGAAGCAGCAAATGAAGGAGTCTGGATGAAGGAGTTCATATCCGATCTAGGTGTCATACCTAGTGCATCGGGTCCAATGAAAATCTTTTGTGACAATACTGGTGCAATTGCCTTGGCAAAGGAATCCAGATTTCACAAAAGGACCAAACACATCAAGAGACGCTTCAACTCCATCCGGGATCTAGTCCAGGTGGGAAACATAGAGATTTGCAAGATACATACGGATCTGAATGTTGCAGACCTGTTGACTAAGCCTCTTCCACGAGCAAAACATGATCAGCACCAAAGCTCCATGGGTGTTAGAATCATTACAGTGTAATCTAGATTATTGACTCTAGTGCAAGTGGGAGACTGAAGGAAATATGCCCTAGAGGCAATAATAAAGTTATTATTTATTTCCTTATAATCATGATAAATGTTTATTTTTCATGCTAGAATTGTATTTACCGAAAACATAATACATGTGTGAATACATAGACAAACAAAGTGTCACTAGTATGCCTCTACTTGACTAGCTCGTTAATCAAAGATGGTTATGTTTCCTAACCATGAACAATGAGTTGTTATTTTATTAACAAGGTCACATCATTAGTAGAATGATCTGATTGACATGACCCATTCCATTAGCTTAGCACCCGATCGTTTAGTATGTTGCTATTGCTTTCTTCATGACTTATACATGTTCCTATGACTATGAGATTATGCAACTCCCGTTTACCGGAGGAACACTTTGGGTACTACCAAACGTCACAACGTAACTGGGTGATTATAAAGGAGTACTACAGGTGTCTCCAATGGTCGATGTTGGGTTGGCGTATTTCGAGATTAGGATTTGTCACTCCGATTGTCGGAGAGGTATCTCTGGGCCCTCTCGGTAATACACATCACATAAGCCTTGCAAGCATTACAACTAATATGTTAGTTGTGAGATGATGTATTACGGAACGAGTAAAGAGACTTGCCAGTAACGAGATTGAACTAGGTATTGGATACCGACGATCGAATCTCGGGCAAGTAACATACCGATGACAAAGGGAACAACATATGTTGTTATGCGGTCTGACCGATAAAGATCTTCGTAGAATATGTAGGAGCCAATATGGGCATCCAGGTCCCGCTATTGGTTATTGACCGGAGACGTGTCTCGGTCATGTCTACATTGTTCTCGAACCCGTAGGGTCCGCACGCTTAAGGTTACGATGACAGTTATATTATGGGTTTATGCATTTTGATGTACCGAAGGTTGTTCGGAGTCCCGGATGTGATCACGGACATGACGAGGAGTCTCGAAATGGTTGAGACGTAAATATTGATATATTGGAAGCCTATATTTGGATATCGGAAGTGTTCCGGGTGAAATCGGGATTTTACCGGAATACCGGGAGGGTTACCGGAACCCCCCGGGAGCTATTTGGGCCATAGTGGGCCTTAGTGGAAAAGAGAAGGGGCTGCCCTAGTTGGGCTGCGCGCCCCCCCACCTTCCCCTAGTCCTATTAGGACTAGGAGAGGTGGCCGGCCCCCTCCTCCTCTTTCCCCCTCCGAGGAATCCTAGTTGGACTAGGATTGGAGGGGGAATCCTACTCCCAGAGGGAGTAGGACTCTCCTGCGCCTCCCCCCCTTGGCCGGCCAGCCTCCCCTCCTCTCCTCCTTTATATACGGAGGCAGGGGCACCTCTAAACACACAAGTTGACACAAGTTGATCCACGTGATCGATTCCTTAGCCGTGTGCGGTGCCCCCTGCCACCATATTCCTCGATAATACTGTAGCGGAGTTTAGGCGAAGCCCTGCTGCTGTAGTTCATCAAGATCGTCACCACACCGTCGTGCTGACGAAACTCTTCCCCGACACTTTGCTGGATCAGAGTCCGGGGATCGTCATCGAGCTGAACGTGTGCTCGAACTCGGAGGTGTCGTAGTTTCGGTGCTTGATCGGTTGGATCGAGAAGACGTACGACTACTTCCTCTACGTCGTGTCATCGCTTGCGCAGTCGGTCTGCGTTGGGTACGTAGACAATACTCTCCCCTCGTTGCTATGCATCACATGATCCTGTGTGTGCGTAGGAAATTTTTTGAAATTACTACGAAACCCAACAGTACCTCCCTGCTAAGCTTATAGCAAGGCACACATCAGGTCTGGTACACAGCATTGCATACATGATAGAGCCTATTGCTGAAGCATAGGGAACATCTATCATTTTCTCTCTATCTTCTGCAGTGGTCGGACATTGAGTCTGACTCAACTTCACACCTTGTAACACAGGCAAGAACCCTTTCTTTGCTTGATCCATTTTGAACTTCTTCAAAATCTTGTCAAGGTATGTGCTTTGTGAAAGTCCAATTAAGCGCCTTGATCTATCTCTATATATCTTTATGACTAATATGTAAGCAGCTTCACCGAGGTCTTTCATTGAAAAACTCTTATTCAAGTATCCCTTTATGCTATCCAGAAATTCTATATCATTTCCAATCAGTAATATGTCATCCACATATAATATCAGAAATGTTACAGAGCTCCCACTCACTTTCTTGTAAATACAGGCTTCTCCGAAAGTCTGTATAAAACCAAATGCTTTGATCACACTATCAAAGCGTTTATTCCAACTCCGAGAGGCTTGCACCAGTCCATAAATGGATCGCTGGAGCTTGCATACTTTGTTAGCTCCCTTTGGATCGACAAAACCTTCCGGTTGCATCATATACAACTCTTCTTCCAGAAATCCATTCAGGAATGCAGTTTTGACATCCATCTGCCAAATTTCATAATCATAAAATGCGGCAATCGCTAACATGATTCGGACAGACTTAAGCATCGCTACGGGTGAGAAAGTCTCATCGTAGTCAACCCCTTGAACTTGTCGAAAACCTTTTGCGACAAGTCGAGCTTTGTAGACAGTAACATTACCATCAACGTCAGTCTTCTTCTTGAAGATCCATTTATTCTCAATTGCTTGCCGATCATCGGGCAAGTTAACCAAAGTCCATACTTTGTTCTCGTACATGGATCCCATCTCAGATTTCATGGCTTCAAGCCATTTTGCGGAATCTGGGCTCACCATCGCTTCTTCATAGTTCGTAGGTTCATCATGATCTAGCAGCATGATTTCTAGAACAGGATTACCGTACCACTTTGGTGCGGATCTCGCTCTGGTTGATCTACGAGGTTCAGTAGTATCTTGTCCTGAAGTTTCGTGATCATCATCATTAGCTTCCTCACTAATTGGTATAGGTGTCGCAGAAACAGTTTTCTGTGATGTACTACTTTCCAATAAGGGAGCAGGTATAGTTACCTCGTCAAGTTCTACTTTCCTCCCACTCACTTCTTTCGAGAGAAACTCCTTCTCTAAAAAGGATCCATTCTTAGCAACGAATGTCTTGCCTTCGGATCTCTGATAGAAGGTGCACCCAACAGTCTCCTTTGGGTATCCTATGAAGACACATTTCTCCGATTTGGGCTCGAGCTTATCAGGTTGAAGCTTTTTCACATAAGCATCGCAGCCCCAAACTTTAAGAAACGACAACTTTGGTTTCTTTCCAAACCATAGTTCATAAGGCGTCGTCTCAACGGATTTTGATGGTGCCCTATTTAATGTGAATGCGGCCGTCTCTAAAGCATAACCCCAAAACGATAGCGGTAAATTAGTAAGAGACATCATAGATCGCACCTTATCTAGTAAAGTACGATTATGACGTTCAGACACACCATTACGCTGTGGTGTTCCGGGTGGCGTGAGTTGCGAAACTATTCCGCATTGTTTCAAATGTACACCAAACTCGTAACTCAAATATTCTCCTCCACGATCAGATCGTAGAAACTTTATTTTCTTGTTACGATGATTTTCAACTTCACTCTGAAATTCTTTGAACTTTTCAAATGTTTCAGACTTGTGTTTCATTAAGTAGATATACCCATATCTGCTTAAGTCATCTGTGAAGGTGAGAAAATAACGATATCCGCCACGAGCCTCAATATTCATCGGACCACATACATCGGTATGTATGATTTCCAATAAATCTGTTGCTCTCTCCATAGTACCGGAGAATGGCGTTTTAGTAATCTTGCCCATGAGGCACGGTTCGCAAGTACCAAGTGATTCATAATCAAGTGGTTCCAAAAGTCCATCAGTATGGAGTTTCTTCATGCGCTTTATACCGATATGACCTAAACGGCAGTGCCACAAATAAGTTGCACTATCATTATCAACTCTGCATCTTTTGGCTTCAACATTATGAATATGTGTGTTACTACTATCGAGATTCATCAAAAATAGACCACTCTTCAAAGGTGCATGACCATAAAAGATATTACTCATATAAATAGAACAACCATTATTCTCTGATTTAAATGAATAACCGTGTCGCATCAAACAAGATCCAGATATAATGTTCATGCTCAACGCTGGCACCAAATAACAATTATTGAGGTCTAATATTAATCCCGACGGTAGATGTAGAGGTAGCGTGCCGACCGCGATCACATCGACTTTGGAACCATTTCCCACGCGCATCGTCACCTCGTCCTTTGCCAGTGTTTGCTTAATCCGTAGTCCCTGTTTCGAGTTGCAAATATTAGCAACTGAACCAGTATCAAATACCCAGGTGCTACTATGAGCTCTAGTAAGGTACACATCAATAACATGTATATCACATATACCTTTGTTCACCTTGCCATCCTTCTTATCCGCCAAATACTTGGGGCAGTTCCGCTTCCAGTGACCAGTCTGCTTGCAGTAGAAGCACTCAGTTTCAGGCTTAGGTCCAGACTTGGGTTTCTTCTCCTGAGCAACAACTTGCTTGCCGTTCTTCTTGAAGTTCCCCTTCTTCTTCCCTTTGCCCTTTTTCTTGAAACTAGTGGTCTTGTTAACCATCAACACTTGATGCTCCTTCTTGATCTCTACCTCCGCAGCTTTCAGCATTGCGAAGAGCTCGAGAATAGTCTTGTTCATCCCTTGCATATTATAGTTCATCACGAAGCTCTTGTAGCTCGGTGGTAGTGATTGGAGAATTCTGTCAATGACGCAATCATCTGGAAGATTAACTCCCATCTGAATCAAGTGATTATTATACCCAGACATTTTGAGTATATGCTCACTGACAGAACTGTTCTCCTCCATCTTGCAGCTATAGAACTTATTGGAGACTTCATATCTCTCAATCCGGGCATTTTCTTGAAATATTAACTTCAACTCCTGGAACATCTCATATGCTCCATGACGTTCAAAACGTCGTTGAAGTCCCGATTCTAAGCCGTAAAGCATGGCACACTGAACTATCAAGTAGTCATCAGCTTTGCTCTGCCAGACGTTCATAACATCTGGTGTTGCTCCAGCAGCAGGCCTGGCACCTAGCGGTGCTTCCAGGACGTAATTATTCTGAGCAGCAATGAGGATAATCCTCAAGTTACGGACCCAGTCCGTGTAATTGCTACCATCATGTTTCAACTTTGCTTTCTCAAGGAACGCATTAAAATTCAACGGAACAACAACACGAGCCATCTATCTACAATCAACATAAACAAGCAAGATACTATCAGGTACTAAGTTCATGATAAGTTTAAGTTTAGTTAATCAAATTACTTAAGAACTCCCACTTAGATAGACATCCCTCTAATCCTATAAGTGATCACGTGATCCAAATCAACTAAACCATAACCGATCATCACGTGAGATGGAGTAGTTTTCAATGGTGAACATCGTTATGTTGATCATATCTACTATATGATTCACGCTCGACCTTTTGGTCTCCGTGTTCCGAGGCCATATCTGCATATGCTAGGCTCGTCAAGTTTAACCTGAGTATTCTGCGTGTGCAAAAACTGGCTTGCACCCGTTGTAGATGGATGTAGAGATTATCACACCCGATCATCACGTGGTGTCTGGGCACGACGAACTTTGGCAACGGTGCATACTCAGGGAGAACACTTCTTGATAATTTAGTGAGAGATCATCTTATAATGCTACCGTCAATCAAAGCAAGATAAGATGCATAAAAGGATAAACATCACATGCAATCAATATAAGTGATATGATATGGCCATCATCATCTTGTGCTTGTGATCTCCATCTCCGAAGCACCGTCATGATCACCATCGTCACCGGCGCGACACCTTGATCTCCATCGTAGCATCGTTGTCGTCTCGCCAATCTTATGCTTCCACGACTATCGCTACCGCTTAGTGATAAAGTAAAGCATTACATCGCGATTGCATTGCATACAATAAAGCGACAACCATATGGCTCCTGCCAGTTGCCGATAACTCGGTTACAAAACATGATCATCTCATACAATAAAATTCAGCATCATGCCTTGACCATATCACATCACAACATGCCCTGCAAAAACAAGTTAGACGTCCTCTACTTTGTTGTTGCAAGTTTTACGTGGCTGCTACGGGCTTAAGCAAGAACCAATCTCACCTATGCATCAAAACCACAACAATAGTTTGTCAAATAGACTCCGTTTTAACCTTCGCAAGGACCGGGCGTAGTCATACTCGGTTCAACTAAAGTTGGAGAGACAGTCGCCTGCAAGCCACCTATGTGCAAAGCACGTCGGGGGAACCGGTCTCGCGTAAGTGTACGCGTAATGTTGGTCCGGGTCGTCTCGTCCAACAATACCGCTGAACCAAAGTATGACATGCTAGTAGGCAGTATGACTTATATCGCCCATAACTCACTTGTGTTCTACTCGTGTATATAATATCAAACCATAAAACCTAGGCTCTGATACCACTGTTGGGGAACGCAGTAATTTCAAAAAATTTCCTACGCACACGCAAGATCATGGTGATGCATAGCAACGAGAGGGGAGAGTGTTGTCTACGTACCTACGTAGACCGACTGCGGAAGTGTTGACGCAACGTAGAGGAAGTAGTCGTACGTCTTCCCGATCCGACCGATCCAAGCACCGTTACTCCGGCACCTCCGAGTTCTTAGCACACGTACAGCTCGATGATGATCCCCGGGCTCCGATCCAGCAAAGTGTCGGGGAGGAGTTCCGTCAGCACGACGGCGTGGTGACGATCTTGATGTTCTACCGTCGCAGGGCTTCGCCTAAGCACCGCTACAATATAATCAAGGTGGAATATGGTGGCAGGGGGCACCGCACACGGCTAAGGAACGATCTCAAGGATCAACTTGTGTGTTCTAGGGTGCCCCTGCCTCCGTATATAAAGGAGCCAAGGGGGAGGGGGCGGCCGTCCAAGGAGGGCGCGCCAAGGGAGTCCTACTCCCTCTGGGAGTAGGATTCCCCCCCCCCCCAATCCTAGTTGGAATAGGATTCCTCGAGGGGGGAAAGAGAGAGAGGGGCCCGGCCACCTCTCCTTGTCCTAATAGGACTAGGGGAGGGGGGAGGCACGCGGCCCACCTTGGGCTGCCCCTTTCTCCTTTCCACTAAAGCCCACTAAGGCCCATATAGCTCCTGGGGGGGTTCCGGTAACCTCCCGGTACTCCGGTAAAATCCCGATTTCACCCGGAACACTTCCGATATCCAAACATAGGGTTCCAATATATCAATCTTTATGTCTCGACCATTTAGAGACTCCTCGTCATGTCCATGATCACATCCGGGACTCCGAACAATCTTCGGTACATCAAAATGCATAAACTCATAATAACTGTCATCGTAACGTTAAGCGTGCGGACCCTACGGTTCGAGAAAAATGTAGACATGACCGAGACACGTCTCCGGTCAATAACCAATAGCGGGACCTAGATGCCCATATTGGCTCCTACATATTCTACGAAGATCTTTATCGGTCAAACCGCATAACAACATACGTTGTTCCCTTTGTCATCGGTATGTTACTTGCCCGAGATTCGATCGTCGGTATCCAATACCTAGTTCAATCTCGTTACCGGCAAGTCTCTTTACTCGTTCCGTAATACATCATCCCGCAACTAACTCATTAGTTGCAATGCTTGCAAGGCTTATGTGATGTGCATTACCGAGAGGGCCCAGAGATACCTCTCCGACAATCGGAGTGACAAATCCTATTCTCGAAATACGCCAACCCAACATCTACCATTGGAGACACCTGTAGAGCTCCTTTATAATCACCCAGTTACGTTGTGACGTTTGGTAGCACACAAAGTGTTCCTCCGGCAAACGGGAGTTGCATAATCTCATAGTCATAGGAACATGTATAAGTCATGAAGAAAGCAATAGCAACATACTAAACGATCGGGTGCTAAGCTAATGGAATGGGTCATGTCAATCAGATCATTCAACTAATGATGTGACCTCGTTAATCAAATAACAACACTTTATTCATGGTTAGGAAACATAACCATCTTTGATTAACGAGCTAGTCAAGTAGAGGCATACTAGTAACACTCTGTTTGTCTATGTATTCACACATGTATTATGTTTCCGGTTAATACAATTCTAGCATGAATAATAAACATTTATCATGATATAAGGAAATAAATAATAACTTTATTATTGCCTCTAGGGCATATTTCCTTCACAAGCCACATAGTTCATGGCATGCATGCCGGCAGACAGCCACAAGGAAGGCACATAGGCCAACAACCTACTAAAGAGTCCAACATCTAAAGCCGGAGGTCCCAACCAAGCCGAATTGTCAGGTCTGGGTTTCACACTGGCCTAGCGCACTCACATCGGGCGCCACATGTGTGTGTCGCGGAGGCTGTCGCCATCGTCATCCATCGAACCATCTTCAAATCATGTACTGACGCATCGACCTTGTAAGGCCTACATCGACGCCATCACGTCGCTAGACAACAACACCTCCCTACGCGCGTGCATCATCATGCACCCGTCGCCGAGACCCTGCAGTGCCATGCCGCCTAGACTCCACGTCGTCGATATGTCGAATGTAACGTCGCTCAATCGTTGGAACTCTCCACTGGTCTCTCGAGAAGATGCACACCTTCAAGAATGACGCCCCCAAGGGGGGAACAACACAAGAGCGCCGCTATGATCCGATCAACTGATTTAAGGTTTCCCTTGGAGGTAGGTGATAGAGGTCCGAAACTTCTCCACGGTGATGCCTTCAAGAAGGGGATGAAACGGAAGAGCGTCGCCATCGCCGGCCTTGTCAGCTAGCAGAGAGCAAGGTTTTCACCCAGATTTGCTCGAAGAACCTCCATCAAACATCTTGTGCACGGACCACCACCATTCTTTGTCGGGGACTGGACGTTGAGGATCTAGGTCGCCGCTGCCTGACCGGCCGCTAGCACCACCATGATGCCTTAGCAGCTGACGCCATCACGCCCACCATGCTTACCTGTACACGCAGCCCAGAGCCACTGGCCCGCCCAAGCCCATCTGGGCCGCGCGAGGCCCACGCTCCTGGTTGCCGCAATAGGGGCACCTTTGCCGCGGGGAGACCGCGCCTCCACTGTCGCCGCCAAGCCGCACAAGCCGCCGGGGTCCTGTTGATCCTCGTCGCTGAATCTCCACCGAATCATGCGCCACCGCCGCGCGAGGGAGAAGACCCCGCTGCCTACGTCACCGCCCAGGCTTCGCCCGGCATGACCTCGGGCGGCGGCGGGAGGGAGGGGACGAGGGGTGGAGGGGCTAGGGCCGGAGGCGCAGTCGCCCCCCGTGTCGCCTAGGGCCTAGGGTTGGCGACGCGGGGGTAGGGCTAATCCCTACAGAATCTAAAGATCATATTTTTGGTCGTGCTCACTGACCATATTTTTGGAAAGACGGTGGAGCTGCATAAAAACGTTATTCCTAACACTGCTTCCCTCGGCAGACGGTGGACCTGCATTCAGCAGCTAGCACATGTCAATCAGTGGCGGAGCCAAGGGGGGCAAGCGGGGGCC